>NC_134358.1:82616688-82696688 GCF_048569485.1 Anomaloglossus baeobatrachus
TTATCGAATCTTTTCCAAACCCCATTTTTTTTATATCGATAGGGGTCCCTGCTTTTTTCTTTTGAAGAACTGTAAATTCCTTCTCCACTTTAACCATGTGTAGGTGGGTGTGATTTGTGTTTTGGTCTGTGACGGTTCCTTCTTGTGTGCAGCCTTGTATGTAGAGTATAGGTGAAGCACGTTCCTTGCCACTCGCACAGATACGTGGGTGGCAGCTCCATACACGCTGACGTGTGGAGAAATCTCATCATCTCGCCTGCTCGGGGTGGAGATCTAAGGCCCGTTCCCGGGGTACTCGCCTGCGCTGGGGGTCACGTTCATCACGACTCTGCAGCCCTGGTATCGGTGTATGGCGCGGCTTCTACTTTCATTTTCAGTGTGGTCTATCCGGCTTTATGCTGTACCCCCTCTCCCCCTGTATTATCCTCCACATTCATGTTATTCCTATGGCAACATTAACCTGAATCTCTTTATCAGATGGCTCAGCTGCCTGGATGTCCTTCTGTACTGTATACCTGTCTGCAAGTATATACTCGTACATCAGCTGGGGACATAAGGAATTCGGGGGGATCGGAAGTGATTTTAGTTAGTATAGTCGATACTATATAGTCGATATAGGCGATAGTAGTCGCCTTATGATATAACGTTCTAGCCACTTACCAGGGTTTACCATTATATTTGTATTCTGTGGCTTCATTCATAGACATGTATATACTGGACAGTGTAGGAAATGACGTATACATGCTGACAAAACCTCACACTAATGGTGTATTTATACTTAAAGGGGCTTTCTATTGATTTTTGAGATTGATAGCCTAGCCTTAGGATCGGTAATCCATATCAGATCGGTGAGGGTACCCTCATTAATCAGTTGTGGACTGCTCCCATCAATGCAAAACGCTCCTATATGGTGGCTGTTCTCCAGTACTGTTCTCAGCTCCCATTGAAATGAATAGGAACTGAGTCGCAGTTCCCAAGAATGGCCACTAAACAGTGTATGGGAGCTGTGGTTTTGTGGCTCCGGACACTACGTATATCCGTCTGCTGCGGGACCTGTCAACAGCTGATTGGTGGAGGTGACGAGTGTTGTACCTTTACCATTCTAGTATTGATGAGCTGTCCTAAGGAATTGACCACATAGTCCTCAGCTTTTAAAGGGGATATCCGGGAATAAGATTTTATCGTCAAAACATGTCTTCATGTAACCTTAAAGAGCTGTGAAAATTGTTTGCCCGGATTCTGATCCCCAAGATCTGACCTCCACCAACCAACTTCCGTCCCTGATCTCTGATCCCGTGCCCTGCATTGCCCACCTCAACTGTCCCTCCTGTTTGTGTACTCCCACCATTACCATGGAGGTAGCCCTGCTTCATCGGTGCCTGCGCGGTGCTACTCCGTGTATATAGACCAGGTCAATGATGGGTAATGAACATGACGACAGTAAGGGGAAAGTTGCGCACTAAGTTAAATTCGAGGAAAGTCGCTTGTGGTATCATTTCCAGCGATCTGACCACTCGAGGGCTGTGAATACTCCTTGCTTTTGACTCCGCGTTGCCACAAAGTTGCCCAATTTCCGTTCTGATTAGCCGATGTTTGTAATGAAAGTTTCTCCTACATTACTGTCTGCCCCCTTACATGCTCTTCCGCCATGGGGGAGTGTTATAACAAAGCCATGCATTGATTTTCTTGTCCAGCTCTGCAGAAATAACGTGCGTCTGTGTTGCCAAATTCCTGCTGATGTCATGGAATACATAATATGTGTATTTAACTGATGCAGGGCAGCCTTCCAAAACAGCTCGTACAGGTGCTGGGAACCAGGCGAATTTCCACCCAAATATCCCATCTTACCGCATAAAGAACGATATGATTTTTTTATCATTTGATAAGTACTGCCTTTAAGAGGCCGAGCTGCGCAGATTTCCTACATCCTGCTAAATACAGGCCTCCCATTATTACCTGTACAGAGTGATGCCTACATACAGGAAGAATACTGACCCGAAATTCTAATAGAATCTAATCCTATTTTAGCCCCCACGAGCAGCAGAAATCTGCACCAAATTGCATGGATTTGGGTTGCGGAAAGCTACAGGTAACCCTTCAAAATACGTTGACTAAATTTAAACTTCTGTGCATTAAAAATCTGCACCAAATGTCAGTTTGCACTGCAAAGTGTATGCATAATGTGTGTATCACAAAAATGAGTACACCCCTCACATTTTTGTACATTTTGTTTTTTTTTTTTTAATTACATCTTTTCATGGTACAACATTAAAGATCTGACAGTTTGATACAATCTACAGTAGCCAGTGTGCAGATTGTATAACAGTGTAAATTTGGTGTCTTCTAAATAACTTAACATATAGTCATTAATGTCTAAATTATTGGCAACAAAAGTGAGTACACACCTAAGACAAAATGGTCAAATTGTGCCCAAAGTGTTACTATTTTGGCCACCATTATTTTCAATTACTGCTTTAACTCTCATGGGCTTCACAGGAGCTGCTGGATCCTCTTCTATTATCCATTAAGACATCACGGAGCTGGTGGACATTCGAGACCTTGCCCCTCCCCCCCCCTACTGTTTGAGGAGGCCCCACAGATGCTCAATAGGGTTTAGGTCGGGAGACGCTTGACCAGTCCAGCACCTTTACCATCAGTTTCTTTATGAAGGCAGTGGTCATCTTGGAGATGTGTTTGGGGTCGTTATAATACGAATCAAAGGGATCGTGCTCTGCTTCAGTATGTCACAGTACATGTTGTTCAGGGTTCCCTCAATAAACTGTAGTTCCCCACAGCTGAAAGCACTCACGCAGCCCCAAACCATCACACTCCCACCACCATACTTGACTGTAGGCAGGATACACTTGTCTTTGTACTCCTCACCTGAGATCTTCCTATGCCAAACTTCACAGTCAGAGCTGGCATCGCCCGGCCTCACTGTCCAACCCCGCCCCCTGCACACTCATTGGCTGTCCGTATTCTGTCCCAGCACTGACCTCTAGCAGAGTACAATATGGGCACATGTAGTAATGTGCCTCACCCTTGTGCCCATCTTGTAATAAATGTGCCCATCCTATAGTATTGTTCCCCAGCCTTCGGCTCATCTTATAGTAATTTCCCCATTTTATAATAATGACTATCTTGTAATAAATGTGCCCTTTCTATAATATTGTGCCCATCCTTATGCTCATCCTATAGTAACGTCCCCTTGGGGTCCTCTTTTTGTATTAATGCTCTGTCCTGTAGTAGTGTCCCATATTGTGCCATTTTTCACACATGCAAAAAAAACCCCAAAGACAAATCACTCTCACCTGTCCTTGTTCCCTCGGTGGCCTTTTTGCTTCTTGCAGCCCCCTCGATGAACGCTGCCGATGCCGCAGCTGACAGCGCTTTATATCAGAGGACAGATTCCCGGGCGCTGTGAAAGCTCTGTATGCAGCTTCTCCAGTGATCAGCTGCTGCCTCTGATTGGCCGGCGGCTAATCATTGCAGTAGCTGTGTAGAGAGCTCTGTCCTGCGCAGCGCCCGGGAATTTGTCATTTGATATAAAGTGCTGACTACGTGGCCCCAGCACAGACAGCGATCAGCAAGGGGGCCACAGGCCTGCGTGGTGCAAGCAGCATCAGGGGCCGCATGCAGACTATCGGCAGCGTCTTTGACACCACTGCACTACGGAATATGTGGGAGGGTGCAGAGGAAGGTGGGGGGGGACTCCAGCAGGGCGGCAACATGTCTTTGGCTGTGATGCCTGTCAACAACGTCCTGCCCCTGTCGACGTGACGTCACATTAAGCAGCAAAATCATGGTAGGAGCAGTCACATGACCACTCTGAGCCGGGGGAGAGGGGCTGACAGCGGGGCTATCTAGTTACCTGCCCCAATGTAGCCCAATAGTGAAATGATAAAGAAAAGGCTTAAAAGCCGGATTAGGCTACTTTCACACATCTGGTTTTTGCTCTGCGGCACAATACAGCGCTCTGCAGAAAAACCGCAACCGTTTTTTTTTGCCGCCGGTTGCGTTTTTTTTTTTTGCATAGACTTACATTAGTGCCGTATTGTGCCGCATGGGTTTGCGTTCTGTCCGGTTTTTGCCGCATGCGGCAGATTTAGCCAATGCCGCGGCCGGATGGAACGTTGCCTGCAACGTTTTTTGCTCCGGCAAAGAAAAAGCATCGCACCACATCCGGCCGCTGCGGCGCATTTTTCAATGCATGCCTATGGACGCCGGATGCGGCACGATGTGGAAAAAAACGCATCCGGCCGCCGCATGCGGTTTCTTTCACTGCGCATGCTCAGTAGCATGCCGCAACCGGAAAAAAACGGACGGGTCGCATGTAAAAACTTATGCAACGGATGCGGTTTTTTTCGCCGCATCCGTTGCATAGGTTTCACAGCCGGATTGAGCCGCACTGCTCAAACCGGATGTGTGAAAGTAGCCTAACCCCTTTAATGGCTGTGTTGAGTTATTTAGAAGGCACCAAATTTACACTGTAGTTATACAAGCCGTACACGGACTACTTTACATTGTATCAGTGTCAGATCTTCAGTGTTGTCCCATGAAAAGATATAATAAATTATTTACAAAAATGAGAAGGGTGTACTCACGTTTGTGATATACTGCACATTAGGGTATGTTCACATGTTTCATATGTTTGATTTTCTTTGCAGATTTCCTTTAGGCTATGTGCGCACTAGAGCTTTTTACCTGCGGATTTACCCGCGGATTTGCCCCGGAAATTTCTTGAGAAATGTCTGCAATCTTTGTGCAGACATTTCCCATGAAATTCAATGAGAAAAAAAAATAGCTGTGCGCACTGTGCGGATTTTTCTCAAGAAAATTTCTTGAGAAAATTTTCTCGAGAAACTTTCTTGAGAAAATGTGCATGTCCATTAATTTCCGCAGGTACCGGGGGTATTCCGGGGGTATTCCGCAGGTAGCAATGATGTGCGGTATACCACCGGAATAGCCGCGATTTACCTGCGGGAATGATCATCGCTGCCTGCGGTTTTGCAGGAAGCGATGTCATTATGTCAGGAAGAGGAAGCGGAGCAGACGTCACACTCCCTGGACGCCGCACAGAAGCACTTCCGTGCGACCTCCAGGTGCCAGTCTGTGTCCTGCTCCGGCCTCGCGGCTGCCTGCACTGCAGGGTGTCAGTGTCTGCCCGCAGTGTCAGCAGACTGTCACGCTGCAGCGCAGGCAGACACTGACACAGGCAGACACTGACACCCTGCAGTGTTGGGAGCCGCGGGGATGACGATCGCTGCTGTCAGGAGGTGAGATCATTACCTGCTGTGACGATCTCCTGCCTCCTGACGTCAGCGCTGTCTATGCCCGTCTCACGAGCGGCCCGAGACTGTCACTAGCGGTGACGTCACGGGCTCTCGCGATACTTCTGACAACGCGGTCAGTGACAGCGCTGACGTCAGCAGTACAGGAGATGATCACAGAAGGTAATGATCTCATCTATGCTCCTGATGGCAGCGCTCGGCATCCCCTGCAGTGACCTGAGCTGACCTATTGATGTTAGCTCAGGTCACTGCATTGCTCTCCCAGCCAATGGGGAACATTCTGTTCTTCATTGACTGGGACAGCGACTATGGTATGGATCGCCGTGGGCCCCCCCCCCCCCCTATTGGATTACGCCGGACGTGGATTGATTGTTCTTTTCAATAAATTGGTTAAAGAGGCTATGTGGGGAGTGTTTTTTCAAATAAAACTTTTTTTGTTGTCTATTTTTTAATTACTACTGACTGGGTTGGTGATGTCGGGTATCTGATAGACGCCTGACCTCACCAACCCCAGGGCTTGATGCCAGGTGACATTACACACCTGGTATTAACCCCATATATTACCCCGTTTGCCAACGCACCAGGGCGCGGGATGAGCTGGGGCAAAGCGCCAGGATTGGCACGTCTAATGGATGCGCCACTTCTGGGGCGGCTGCGGCCTGCTATTTTTAGGCTGGGGAGTGTCCAATAACAGTGGACCTCCCTAGTCTGAGAATATCAGACCCCAGCTGTCCGCTTTACCTTGGCTGGTGATCCAATATGGGGGGGACCGCACGTTTTTTGTTTTAAATTATTTATATAATTTAAAATAGCGTGGGGTGCCCACTGTTTTGGATTATCAGCCAAGGTGAAGCTGCCAGCGGTGGTCTGCAGGCTGCAGCCGTCTGCTTTACCCAAGCTGGCTACAAAATATGGGGGGACCTCACGTCGTTTTTTTTTAATTATTTATTTATTTTATGGCTAAATACAAGGCTAAGCACCCTTTAGTGCCACATGAAAGTCACTAAAGGGTGCCAGCTTAGAAAATGCAGGGAGGTGGAACATTATATAGGTTTTTCTCATCTATCTATCTATCCCTCTATCTATCTATCCCTCTATCTATCTATCCCTCTATCTATCTATCCCTCTATCTATCTATCCCTCTATCTATCTATCCCTCTATCTATCTATCCCTCTATCTATCTATCCCTCTATCTATCTATCCCTCTATCTATCTATCCCTCTATCTATCTATCCCTCTATCTATCTATCCCTCTATCTATCTATCCCTCTATCTATCTATCCCTCTATCTATCCCTCTATCTATCTATCCCTCTATCTATCCCTCTATCTATCCCTCTATCTATCCCTCTATCTATCCCTCTATCTATCCCTCTATCTATCCCTCTATCTATCCCTCTATCTATCCCTCTATCTATCCCTCTATCTATCCCTCTATCTATCCCTCTATCTATCCCTCTATCTATCCCTCTATCTATCCCTCTATCTATCCCTCTATCTATCCCTCTATCTATCCCTCTATCTATCCCTCTATCTATCCCTCTATCTATCCCTCTATCTATCCCTCTATCTATCCCTCTATCTATCCCTCTATCTATCCCTCTATCTATCCCTCTATCTATCCCTCTATCTATCCCTCTATCTATCCCTCTATCTATCCCTCTATCTATCCCTCTATCTATCCCTCTATCTATCCCTCTATCTATCCCTCTATCTATCCCTCTATCTATCCCTCTATCTATCCCTCTATCTATCCCTCTATCTATCCCTCTATCTATCCCTCTATCTATCCCTCTATCTATCCCTCTATCTATCCCTCTATCTATCCCTCTATCTATCCCTCTATCTATCCCTCTATCTATCCCTCTATCTATCCCTCTATCTATCCCTCTATCTATCCCTCTATCTATCCCTCTATCTATCCCTCTATCTATCCCTCTATCTATCCCTCTATCTATCCCTCTATCTATCCCTCTATCTATCCCTCTATCTATCCCTCTATCTATCCCTCTATCTATCCCTCTATCTATCCCTCTATCTATCCCTCTATCTATCCCTCTATCTATCCCTCTATCTATCCCTCTATCTATCCCTCTATCTATCCCTCTATCTATCCCTCTATCTATCCCTCTATCTATCCCTCTATCTATCCCTCTATCTATCCCTCTATCTATCCCTCTATCTATCCCTCTATCTATCCCTCTATCTATCCCTCTATCTATCCCTCTATCTATCCCTCTATCTATCCCTCTATCTATCCCTCTATCTATCCCTCTATCTATCCCTCTATCTATCCCTCTATCTATCCCTCTATCTATCCCTCTATCTATCCCTCTATCTATCCCATCTATCTATCCCATCTATCTATCCCATCTATCTATCCCATCTATCTATCCCATCTATCTATCCCATCTATCTATCCCATCTATCTATCCCATCTATCTATCCCATCTATCTATCCCATCTATCTATCCCATCTATCTATCCCATCTATCTATCCCATCTATCTATCCCATCTATCTATCCCATCTATCTATCCCATCTATCTATCCCATCTATCTATCCCATCTATCTATCCCATCTATCTATCCCATCTATCTATCCCATCTATCTATCCCATCTATCTATCCCATCTATCTATCCCATCTATCTATCCCATCTATCTATCCCATCTATCTATCCCATCTATCTATCCCATCTATCTATCCCATCTATCTATCCCATCTATCTATCCCATCTATCTATCCCATCTATCTATCCCATCTATCTATCCCATCTATCTATCCCATCTATCTATCCCATCTATCTATCCCATCTATCTATCCCATCTATCTATCCCATCTATCTATCCCATCTATCTATCCCATCTATCTATCCCATCTATCTATCCCATCTATCTATCCCATCTATCTATCCCATCTATCTATCCCATCTATCTATCCCATCTATCTATCCCATCTATCTATCCCATCTATCTATCCCATCTATCTATCCCATCTATCTATCCCATCTATCTATCCCATCTATCTATCCCATCTATCTATCCCATCTATCTATCCCATCTATCTATCCCATCTATCTATCCCATCTATCTATCCCATCTATCTATCCCATCTATCTATCCCATCTATCTATCCCATCTATCTATCCCATCTATCTATCCCATCTATCTATCCCATCTATCTATCCCATCTATCTATCCCATCTATCTATCCCATCTATCTATCCCATCTATCTATCCCATCTATCTATCCCATCTATCTATCCCATCTATCTATCCCATCTATCTATCCCATCTATCTATCCCATCTATCTATCCCATCTATCTATCCCATCTATCTATCCCATCTATCTATCCCATCTATCTATCCCATCTATCTATCCCATCTATCTATCCCATCTATCTATCCCATCTATCTATCCCATCTATCTATCCCATCTATCTATCCCATCTATCTATCCCATCTATCTATCCCATCTATCTATCCCATCTATCTATCCCATCTATCTATCCCATCTATCTATCCCATCTATCTATCCCATCTATCTATCCCATCTATCTATCCCATCTATCTATCCCATCTATCTATCCCATCTATCTATCCCATCTATCTATCCCATCTATCTATCCCATCTATCTATCCCATCTATCTATCCCATCTATCTATCCCATCTATCTATCCCATCTATCTATCCCATCTATCTATCCCATCTATCTATCCCATCTATCTATCCCATCTATCTATCCCATCTATCTATCCCATCTATCTATCCCATCTATCTATCCCATCTATCTATCCCATCTATCTATCCCATCTATCTATCCCATCTATCTATCCCATCTATCTATCCCATCTATCTATCCCATCTATCTATCCCATCTATCTATCCCATCTATCTATCCCATCTATCTATCCCATCTATCTATCCCATCTATCTATCCCATCTATCTATCCCATCTATCTATCCCATCTATCTATCCCATCTATCTATCCCATCTATCTATCCCATCTATCTATCCCATCTATCTATCCCATCTATCTATCCCATCTATCTATCCCATCTATCTATCCCATCTATCTATCCCATCTATCTATCCCATCTATCTATCCCATCTATCTATCCCATCTATCTATCCCATCTATCTATCCCATCTATCTATCCCATCTATCTATCCCATCTATCTATCCCATCTATCTATCCCATCTATCTATCCCATCTATCTATCCCATCTATCTATCCCATCTATCTATCCCATCTATCTATCCCATCTATCTATCCCATCTATCTATCCCATCTATCTATCCCATCTATCTATCCCATCTATCTATCCCATCTATCTATCCCATCTATCTATCCCATCTATCTATCCCATCTATCTATCCCATCTATCTATCCCATCTATCTATCCCATCTATCTATCCCATCTATCTATCCCATCTATCTATCCCATCTATCTATCCCATCTATCTATCCCATCTATCTATCCCATCTATCTATCCCATCTATCTATCCCATCTATCTATCCCATCTATCTATCCCATCTATCTATCCCATCTATCTATCCCATCTATCTATCCCATCTATCTATCCCATCTATCTATCCCATCTATCTATCCCATCTATCTATCCCATCTATCTATCCCATCTATCTATCCCATCTATCTATCCCATCTATCTATCCCATCTATCTATCCCATCTATCTATCCCATCTATCTATCCCATCTATCTATCCCATCTATCTATCCCATCTATCTATCCCATCTATCTATCCCATCTATCTATCCCATCTATCTATCCCATCTATCTATCCCATCTATCTATCCCATCTATCTATCCCATCTATCTATCCCATCTATCTATCCCATCTATCTATCCCATCTATCTATCCCATCTATCTATCCCATCTATCTATCCCATCTATCTATCCCATCTATCTATCCCATCTATCTATCCCATCTATCTATCCCATCTATCTATCCCATCTATCTATCTATCCCATCTATCTATCCCATCTATCTATCTATCCCATCTATCTATCTATCCCATCTATCTATCTATCCCATCTATCTATCTATCCCATCTATCTATCTATCCCATCTATCTATCTATCCCATCTATCTATCTATCCCATCTATCTATCTATCCATTATCTTTATTATTTATTGCAGGGACAAACCTGCGGTAAATCCGCGGCAAATCCGCATGCGTTTTTGCCGCGGATTTTTCCGCAGGTGCGGAAATCTTCCACTCCCAGAAGTTTCTCAAGAAATTTTCTTGAGAAAATTCACATTTCTAGTGCGCACATAGCCTTAGGGTTATAGATTGCTGTTCCGTGATTGTAGGTGGTTTCTTATCTTTGTAGATTCGGTTTGGCTATGTTTTGTCTGCAGCTTCCTCCTTTAAATTCTCGGGTATTTCCAGGGTGTTGGGCTGAACCATGGCTTAATTGAAGGCAAGAAGCAGAACATTTATCTGAACTTTATACTCCTCCAAGGATCGCTGCTCCTTGACCTGATAGAAATGTCCCCTGGCAGCGCTATTACTGTGAACTGCAAGAAGAAAAACATTTTTTTTTTTTTTTTTTTTTTACTGAATCTTTTCCTAAGAAAGGGAAAAATAATATATTGCCAAAATAATGTCATCCACTTTACATCAGGTTTATATTTCTGACTTCTTAAGTGCTTTACGTGTATTAATAAAAGCAATGAGACACACTTAGGGCCTGTGCATATGACGTCTTTCTTTAGGTGGAATCCACCTGTAAAAAAAACATAAAAGCAAAAAGTGCTACAAATCTGCCGTAAAAACATAATGTGCAGCAATGTAAAAACAACATTGCTGTGCGCACACACGTCTTAGGGCTCGTTCAGACTCCCACACTTCTTGCGACATGATTTTCAGTGGTTGCTCTCCTCTCTGTTCTAGTCTACGGGGCCATTCACGTGTCCGGGATCTTTAGGAAACAAGTTTGATTATGAACCGGGTGTTGGATCAATATCGGCCATGTAAGTCAATGGGTCAGTGGAAAAAAAAAATGGACAGAGCGGTTTGACTTTCACGGACGGTCAGAATGGAGAAGATGGGGAACGTATTTAATTTTTTTGGTCTTGAGAAAAGCTGATGACACTTGTACCACACTCTGATCAGTCTGGTCCAAAAAGTCCATCTGTTTTTCTCGCATGTGAGAAAATGACACTGAATGAGCCCTTAGTGGTTTTTTTTTTTTTGATTTTTTTTTGTTACCGTTTCAGGGATGGGAAATTTAGTTAAAGGGAACCTGTCACCAGGTTTTTCCATTATAAGCTGCGGCCACCACCAGTGAGCCCTTTATATACAGCATTCCAGAATACTGTATATAAGAGCCCAGGCTTAAGGAAAAATGTCTGCCAGATTCTTCTTGAATTGTTTTTTTGTTTTTTTAGGAAACCCTTAGGCTTTGTGCCCACGCTGCGGAAAATGCGCGGATTTTGCCGTAGATTTTTCGCGGAAAATCAGCGGATTTTCCAGAAATCTGCAGCACAGCTACTCCCCAGCCATTTCTATGGCATTTGGGAAATGTTGTGCCCACACTGCGGATTTTTCCGCAGCGGAAATCGTGCGGATTTTCGTGCGGAAAAATCTGCAGCATGTCAATTATTGTTGCGGATTTCTCCGCAGGGTCCCATATACTTACCTGCCTTGATAGAGAACCGAGTCACTTCTCCGTCCGGTGTACAGCAGCACGGTGGATCCAGCCAGGTACAGGAAGGCAGAGGTGGGCGGGGCCTGCACGAGCTCCGGTCATGTGACATCCGGAGCTAGTTCAGGCCCGCCCACCTCCAGCACAGTGAACCAGACGCTGCCTTACAGTGACCCGGCTGCCGGAAAGCGAGGTGCTGCATGATGGAGGTAAGTATGAGCACCCCGATCACTGCAGCACTTGTTCTGCATTGAGGATGCAGTGCCGAAGCCATGGTACTGTATCCTCAATGCAGAAAGCCCGCACCATATCCGCACGACATTCCGCTGTGCATCCGCAGCATTGAAACAGACAAAGTTCTGTTGCGGATTTCTGGGAGCACCTGCGGAATGTCTTGCGGATATATCCGCAGGACAATGTCCCCGTGGGCACATAGCCTTATAGTCCTTATAGTTAAAGGAGTTTTAAGATTTAGATCTGTCTGAAAAGCAATTATTTAGAAAATCTATGTTTAAATACACTGATCTAATGAAGTAAATCAAAATTATAGGCATTCGCTATATAAATGAGTCTAGGGGATACTGTTTATCTCTTTAGAGAGAGCTTTTTGGGAGACCGCCAGGATTTCTATAAGCCAGTTAAAGGCAATGTGTCAATAGGATTTTGCCACCTAATCTGAGAGCAGCATAACATAGCGGCGGAGATCCTGAATTCAGCAATGTGTTACTTACTGGGCTGCTTAATCCAAAATGTTTAATCAGCAGTAGATTATCATTACAGGACTAATTGGCGTGCTGCAAGTAGTCCAGCATATTCATGAGCTCTGGATAACTGCTAGATCTGCAGCAGAGAAAACAGTGATTTTATCAGAATGACAGCAAACAGCTCAGTAAGTGACGGATCACTGGATTAAGGGGCTCTGTCTCTACATTATGCTTCTCTCAGATGGGGGATCAAAAACCTGGTGATAGATTCCCTTTAATGATCACACAAAGTGGCGGCATATGGCTGTGATCTACTATTCCTTCCTGAGGGTCCGAATACCAGAATCCTGGTGATCTTTAAAATGAAGAAGCTGCAAGCCCAGTTTTTCTGCGCAGTGGTCGTCCTCTCCACCAGATATGGGGCATGGGGATCTACAGCACAGGAGAAATACTGAAATAATCTTTTGCCTCTTGGTTCCAGGTACCTGTGGTGGTCCCATGCGTCCAATACCCTCTGATCATTATGTTAGGCAATGTAGCGCTGACATGTAATAAAGTTATAAAATGGAAATGCCCCTTTTAATAAAGGGTTTGGCCATTCGGTTAGTCCGAGGTGGGTCCCCGGTAGCTTCTCCCTCTTGCTCGCCATTCAGGATTCTCCTGATACACATAGGAGGAGACCTGTTCGTCATGGGGAGATGCTGCTGGGACCGGCCTCTTGGACTAGTCATCCCAGACTCGTAGTCCTTGGCCAACAAAGATTTTTTTCTGATACGCCACATCTGTAACAAGACATCCATCTGTAATAAGTGTCTGATTCCTGCTTCCCTATGGTTGTCTTCCCCTGCCACTGTTCATCCATGAGAATGACGTCTCCACGTGGGAATTAAACTTTAAAGATCAGCAGAGGCTGACGAGGCACAAAATGAACATTTCAGCGCTGGTGACAGGCGTGTCATTCAGCGTCTCCTGTCGCCTGCTCGCTATGGGATGACGGCGGGGGAGACAAATGTTTTCTAGCATTAAGCTCCTGTTTGTTGGGAAAACGTCGGTTTTGTAAAAAATGTGTTGTAGGGTTTACAGGATCCACATGGATTAGGTGACTTAATCCATAGAATTAAAAGCCATTTGGTAGATTTATATTTGTGTTGACACACTGACCTATCTCCTGTCTGAGGAAGGCGATCCGTGATGGGCAGATTTCTATACTGGGTTCACCCTGTAGTTTGCATAAGCTGAGCAATGCCACGGATAAACCGGGCAAAGGGGCACTTGGTCTCTTACTAAGGCCTCATTCAGATGTCACCATTTTTTTTTTTTTTTTTTTTGCTTCGGGTAGGTTCCCACGTTGCAGATTTTCTGCATCTAAAACAGTATCCATTGGCAAGAAAAACGCTACAGAAAAAAAATGCACGCTTTTTTTTTTTTTTTATGCATTGTGATAGGAAAAATGCTGGAAAAAATGCAGAAACAAGTAACATGTCAATAGTTTGTGAAGTGTGGTTTTTTTTTCTGCACCAAAATATGCAATATGTGCACAGCACTTCAGGATTCTTCACTGGGATGCGTTTTCCTTTGCAGATTGATTAAAATCTGCAAGAAAAAAAATGAATAAAAAAAACTCCACCTCAGCGAGTGTCATTTGAGTGCATCGGATTTTATTTATTTTTTTATTAAATACTTTTAGTCTTTTTTTTTTTTTAATTTTGGTATGTTTTATATATTCTATGACCGATTTGGAATAATCACATTTTGTCCTTTTTAAGAGGTTTTTTCCTTCTCTTTCCCCTCACAGAAGTTAAGAGACTGAATGAACTCTACAGCCTAAAGTATTGATTCCTACAATTGCAAAGCCTTGCATTCTTTCATTTGGGGTGGGCTTGGATTAGGGGGTATCTTTTGCTGTAGTTTTGCACTGCTTTTACATGATTGTATAAATTTCCTCGGGAAAAAAAAATAACATTTTGTCCAGTTCTAAAAATATGATTCCGAGAATACAAACCACGAGGCTCTGTCTAATTAAAGGGAAGTAAATATAAACACTTTATAAGTATGGGCCATTTTCCTTTTGCACAGAATTTGTGTTTTTATGGGATGTTTGAGGCTAGTGGAAGAATTTTAAAGGGATTCTCGATTACTGGACAACTTTTTCTGATAGCTGTGCAATGCAAAGCAAAATAAAAGTACTTGGATAAAATGTTATCTTTTTTTGATAGTCAGGGCCTTAGCAGCACAACTGAGCTGCCAAACTCCGCTCTCCAGTGTTGCAGGAGCACTTACAAGATGTATAGTAAAGAGCTTGCAAGTGCTGCGCTCATTGCCCAGAATGACGGGGCTGTTCACTTTAGCAGGACACCGTGAAATGTTGGCTGCAGCAGTCACCTAACATTGTCTATGTCGCATGACCACCAGTAGACACAGCGTCAACATAGGAGAAATGGAGCCGGATCAGAAGCGAAGTATTAAAAAGATCTTATAAATTGGTAAAAACAACCCACAACATTGTAAAAAAAAATAAATTATAATATATATATATATAATTTTTTTTTTTACAATGTTGTGGGTTGTTTTTACCAATTTATAAGATCTTTTTAATACTTCGCTTCTGATCCGGCTCCATTTCTCCTATGTTGACGCTGTGTCTACTGGTGGTCATGCGACATAGACAATGTTAGGTGACTGCTGCAGCCAATCAGCAGCCACTGATAGGCTGCAGCGGTCACATGGCCACCATGAGACACAGCGCCATCATCAAATGGAACAATCCGTGTTTGGGATGTACTGTAAGTATTACGTCTTTATATTGTGGAGGTAACCTGAACGGGATGTACAGTAGTGGAAAGCCTATAGGCTCCTTTATGGGATGGCGGTGTAATGTTTTCTCGGAGTGGGTTTCATCTCATTTAGGCTCCGTTCACATGAGTTGTTAATTCACAGATCAAACACATCTGGAGGATGTAATTATCTTTTTCCCTGTGCAGCTCATCCCCCAAGGTTCATACAGAATATTGCTTATCTGCAGCACCTTAATCCATGGTGCATTGTGTACAGTCCTTTGGGTAAACTGACATGACCTTGACCAAAAAACCCCATTCATGTGAATGTAGCGATAGCGTAGGGGCTGATTTCTGGTTGCGGTTTTCTACATACGCTTCAGTAGAGAGGCAGTGTTGATTGTACTCCACCATTTCCATTGAATCATAGTCATACGAGTGCTATTTGCCAACCCGGACCGCCACTACACTTATCGAGAAGTCACAGCACGGCTCCTCCACCCCTCACGCCTCCATGGGCTTCACACAGGAGAAGCCCATTCCCCCCAGTCACAGCTCTATAAATTATTTCTAGACCTGCTTTTATGGAGAACCACATTGCATTGTCAGATGTAACTTTTATGTCTTAGACTTTTCTAACAGTCAATGAAACTAAATCTTGCATATGTAGAGGTTTTCACACTGAGCAGAACAGAGGTGGAAGATGCTGTGAGGGGCCGCAAGGACGGCACAAAGCCCTCCAGCCTGCGGCTGACCAAAAGCTTGTTATATGCGCTCATCTATTTGTGTCCGTCCTATTCTGAGCTCGGAGTAAAAATACATTCTGTGAATAACTTGACTTTTCCTTTTCGGCTCCTTCCATGTGTTGCAGCTACTTGTTTGCTTCTGTAAATGTCTCTCGTCCGTTTATAGTGCTGGGTGGAAGTTTCCATCTGTCCAGCTTGCCAAGACATAGGGAACATTTTCATCATGATTTTACTTGGCCCTTCCAGAGAAACCTGCACAGACTTTCGCATTGTATTTTATTTGCTTGTATTATGTTGTAGTTTAGGTCTCCATGATCTCATTTATGTAATACACAAATTTGTCCCTTGTAAAAAGGAAAATGAGCGCGTGCTGGGATATCGGGTGATACACCACAGTGCAGGGACATGGGATGGGTGTGGAGGGCAAATAGCTGGGCACCGTCATGATTTATGTGCCTTGTTCATAAACGCCTGCAAAAAGCCCATTTGGGTTTGTCTGGTCAAATACAGTGGAACCTTGGATTAAGAGTAACTTGGTTTGAGAGCGTTTTACAAGACAAGCAAAGCTTTCTACAAATTTGTAACTTGGTTTAAGAGCAATGCTTTGCAACAAGAGCAAATTCCCACCGCGCACACTTCCGGTTCCATCCTTTCACCGCGCTGTGACCTGCTCTGGAGGTAACTTTCTGTACATATGTACTGTATACCATTGTACACTGTACAGTACAGTATATAGCATTTCTATCATTTTGTATTTGTGGATACAGTATTGTAATTATTGATAACCAGTGCAGCACATTGCTTGTACTGTAGCTCTCACACACCAACAATTTTATTGTAAGCTAATGTGCAGTTTAATTTTTTTTATATGCTTTTTTTCTGTACTGTACAGTATTTTGTATTGTACTTTAATAATTTTATATGAATACAGTATATTATATTGTAATAAATTTGTAGAAATGCAGTAATATTTTTGGGTTGTGAAACGAATTATCTGCATCTCAATTTTTTGCTATGTGAAAATTCGCTTTGATATAAGAGTAACTTGGTTTAAGAGCGCACTCCCGGAACCAATTATGCTCGTTAATCCAAGATTACGCTGTATTTTGCATGCTAATGGCCACCATGTTATACTGATGATAGTGTCCTCTATTCAGGCTGTAACCTGTGGGGTAACTCGTGATAATTAAAGGGAATCTGTCACCAGGTTTTTGTTCCCCCATCTGAGAGCAGCATAATGTAGAGACAGAGACCCTAATTCCAGCGATGTCTTACTGAGCTGTTTGCTGTCATTTTGATAAAATCACGGTTTTGTCTGCTATACATCTAGCAGTTATACAGAGCTCATGAATATGTTGGACTACCTGCAGCACCCCAATTAGTCCTCTAATGATAATCTACTGCTGATTAACTACACTAAGCAGCCCAGTAAGTGACACACCACTGGAATCAGGATCTCTGTCCCTACATTATGCTGCTCTCAGATTAGGTACAAAAAGCTGTGTGCATGGGACTGGCTTCTAATATCAGCGCTGTGGAGTCGGTAAGGAAAACCTTCGACTCCGACTCCTCAATTTCTCTTGCACCGACTCCGACATATATTGCTTATAGTTAGGTGAAAAATTTATTGTAGTACATGAACATGTGTATGTGAACATCAGACATTTAATAATTTTTATGATACAATAATCAAGATATTTGGATAGAACATAAAATATATTTATTGGAATACAACTTTAGAACACAAAAAACTAATTGTAAATATGTAATACAATATGTAATATACAGTAGATTACATGTGTATCTTGTGTGTGTGTGTGTGTATATATATATATATATATATATATATATATATATATATATATATATATATATATATATATTATACACACACAAGATACACATGTAATCTACTGTATATTACATACTGTATTACATATTTACAATTAGTTTTTTGTGTTCTAAAGTTGTATTCCAATAAATATATTTTATGTTCTATCCAAATATCTTGATTATTGTATCATAAAAATAATTAAATGTCTAATGTTCACATTGTACTACAATAAATTTTTCACTTAAATATAAGCATTATGCTAAATATTATTTAGTAAAATATTCAGCACATTCTGCATTGCACTACTGTCCCCAATTTATTATGTTTTAGGAGTCGGTGCATTTTATACCGACTCCGACTCCACCAAAATGAGCTCCGACTCCATGACTCCGACTCCACAGCCCTGTCTAATATTGCCCATCATCAGTGACTGAGTATGCGCAGCGCTAACATTCTCTATTCTATTGAGCTTGTAAGCTGTGCCCTGAAGCTTCAGCTTTTCTGCTTGTCTGATGCTGCAGCCACCGGGCCTCCTCTGTAAGGCCCCTTTCATATTGCGCTTTTACTTACATTCAGTGGTCCAGTCGGGGCATCCGTCCGAACCGCCCCTCCCCCACCCCGCAAAACGTGTTTTGGACGCATGTGCCGACAGGGCCATTGACTATAATGGAACAGATTCCCTTAGTGTGTGCTCTGTCTTGCACCATTTCTGCACATATAGGTTTTCTGAAGGCGGACACACGAACGTATTCTACTACGCGCCCCGTACTCCCATATCCCGGCGGTTGACGGGTAAAGTGGAGCAAACAGCATACACTGTGAGCTCCACCATGATGGCGCTGATCTCCCTCTGCTGTGATCTGGACAGCCCAGGGGGCGCGTCCAGGTCACAGAAGACGCCTACTCTAATGTTACTAAATGGGGTCGGATCCCGACCACTGTTCTCTATACACAGGGGCTGCCATAAAGGAGTAACTGTTGTTACACTCACAGCAAATCGATGATGGCAGCCCCCAGTGCCTCCAGTAATATTAGAATTAAATAAAAACTAAATCAGCAGTGATTTTAATTTTGTATTAAAAATACTTGATTTAATAATCACTATTATTAATACAAAAAGAAAAAAAAACGCGACACCTTCCCTTTAAGACTATAATATAACCTTTTAAATAAATAGGTGACCGGTAAAGCACTTTTATTGTACCCTGAACCAAATGAGTTGGAATAGCTTGTACGTCTTGAGACTATTTAGCCAATCCTTAAATATGCAGATAAGGATTTGTTCCTGATCATTAGAGGATGTTTTCTGATAAGAATGACACGGTGACTGACATCACGGTACTGTCCTCTAGATGTGGTCCCCGGGAGTAGTTCAATGAGTCGTGTATCCTGTGACTTCCCGGAAACCGCAGAGTGCAGTGATAGACCTGTCTAATGAAGGCAGGAACCAAGATTATCACATAAGACAGACATGAAATCGTGTTGTCACATGCAAAGTGTCTTTGTGAAAGGAGGAACGGATATGGTAGAGGGATTCCAGGTGAGGGAAGGACATGGGTTCCCTTTCATATCTGCCTTTTCTTAAACCAGTCAAGCATACAAGTGACCACATGAGAAACGCGTGGACCCCGGCCCTCTGTAATTAGGGTCTGTAGTGTTACTGCAGTGCTTCTCTTCAGTACGTTCCTCATTCACGCAACTTGTGTCCTCCCTGAAAGTGAATGCAAATCGGCCTCTATTTGAGTCACCAAAGAGATTAATCTAGGAAGACTTTGTATTACCAGCTTATAGACTCAATCAAGACTGGAGAGGAAGCTTCAAGTCACATCTGAGACTGTGCAAGATTAATTAAGCTCTATGTATTTAAACAGTCTCCCTGAAGTGGCCGAATTGTCCAGAACGTCCAGCGATAACCCTATAATAGCCACTGATTTTGGATTTTATGCAATAAAACAATTTGCCTTTTCCTTCCCACCTGTTTTTTTTTCCTTTTTTTTCTATTTTGCACCTCCCCCCCCCCTCTCCGGAACTCGTTATTTTCTTTTAAAGGGAACCAATCACCAGGATTTTCCTATATAACCTAAAGCCAGTGCTATACTGGCACTATCAGACTGATTCTATACAGACCTGTAGTGATCAGCTCGGATGTTTAGGTTTTGAAACCCAAGAAAGTAAAGTTTATAAAATGAGCAGCTAGTTGAGTGACAGCAGCTGAGGATCAGATCATATATTCATAGTTATCTCCTCCCCCTGTCAGAATTGGCATAAGCATACAAACTATTCACTTTGTCTGTGGAAAGACCTGTGTGAGGTCATACCCATGTGACCAGAAGGGGCGGGGCCTCAGCCACCAAAGCTGGATACAAGGTCACATGGGTATGACCTCACACAGGTCCTTCCACAGACAAAGTGAGTTGTTTGTATAATGCTTATGCTAATTCTAACAGGGGGAGGGGATAACTATGAATATATTATCTGATCCTTAGCTGCTGTCACTCAAGAAGCTGCTCATTTTATAAACTTTACTTTCTTGGATTTCAAAACCTAAACATCCAAGCTGACCACTACAAGTATGTATGTAATCAGCCTGATAGTGCCAGTATAGCACTGGCTTTAGGTTATATACGAAAATCCTGGCAGATCTCACCAGCGACCAGTGACCAGCCCCCAGCCAGCAGCGACGGGTGGAAGCGATGCTACGCTTGGTAACTAAAATAAATATCGGGTAACCAAGAGCTTGGTTACCCGATATTTACATTGGTTACCAGCGCACACCGCTTAGTGCTGACTCCCTGCACGCCAGAGTACACATCGAATTAATAAGCAAACCCTTGCTTATTTAACCGATTTGTACTCTGGCGTGCAGGGAGCCAGCAGCACAGGCAGCGTGAGAGCAGCAGACGCTGGTAACGAAGGTAAATATCGGGTAACCAAGGAAAGGGTTTACCTTGGTTACAGCTTACCGCAGCTGTCAGAAGCTGGCTCCCTGCTCCCTTCATTTCGTCGCTCTCTCCCTGTCATACACAGCGATGTGTGCTTCACAGCGGGAGAGCGACAAGCAAAAAATGAAGCAGGACATTCAGCAACGAGCGGCGACCTCACAGCAGGGGCCAGCTCGTTGCTGGATGTCACACACAGCAACAGCGACGGGACGTCGCTGCTACATCACAGAAAATGGTGACGTAGTAGCGACGTCGTTGTCGTCGCTGTCGCTATGTGTGAACCCAGCTTTAGAAGGCTATTAAACAACTGCTAATGGGCAAACATGGAGCGGATCAGCGGTCGTCTAATGTGTAAGGGCTCCAATATTTAAAGGGTTGTCTAGAACTTGCATACTTTGAGGTGGTACACAATTTAGATCTGGTCACAATAGCCAGGCACTAGACTCCGGTGTCTCCAGCATTAGGGGTAACCCTGAGGTTAGGTATAGCAGAGGGTCCCCTAGCATGAGGGACAGCATGGGAGCCCCTTGTTCTTCGCTATCCTTCAGTCACATAGTGACAAAAACCCATTAATGACACCGTAAAAGGAGGATTAGTTTATAATCTGCGTTACTTTAGCTGTGCCCTGATGATATGGGCTCGTTTTAGATAAAGCCATATGATGCTTGACTTCAGGGTTGTGGTGTATTATCCGCCAGCTTTGCCTTCTCGTAGCTTTGGGAGATGATATTTACGCTGATGCATCCAGGACATTTTGCAGGGAACAGATGGAGCCGCTCTCTGCAGACAGTGGAGTTAATGTCCCGTTTTTGCCTCCAGCCCGCTGGCGTGACTCATGGCGGGATTAAAGCACTGCTGTCAGCTGCAGTCAGCTGCTTCTCCCTCAGACGCGGCAGCGTTTCTTCGGCTGGGGTGTGGCGGCCGCTTTCAAAGTGAAACTGTTTCCTTTTCTTGGAAATAGAATCACAACACAGGAATTTATAGAAGTCGACCGGATCATCCTGTACTACAGTCTCATCATCCGCACTGTACATTCCTGCTGTCGCCTGAGCCTGCAACACCCTGGTGTCAGCCAGCAGCACAAACAGCACATTATAATGTTAGTAGTATATCTAATATGCTTGTTCTAGTGTCTGTCTGCCATTACTACATTTCATGGTATTGCATTCCACAGTCTGACTGCTTTTAACTGTAAAGAACCCTTTCCTGTTTAGCTGTGGGAATCGCCATACTCCACCCATAGTGAATGCCCCTAGTGTTTTGGAAGGAATAAGTCATGTGCCAGTCCTTTGTACTGACCACACATGTATTTATACATATAAATGAGATCTCCTCTGAGATGTCGTCTTTTGAGCCTCTCATCATTGTTTTTAAGGGGGGGCATATGATTGTGCTCACTTTTTGATTAAGGAACAGTCTGATGTGTATGCATGAGATGCATCTATAGGGGGCGCTGCACTTGTCAATCCATGATTGAGTCTGATGAAGAGCCGCACAGCGGCCATTTAATGTACACAGAGGGACAATTGTATGCTTCTTACAACAGAGGTGGCTTTTCCTTTTACCGAGGCCCATTTGTCAGGTTAGTCGGACACTTTAGCCTATCTTTGTAGGTTGAGGTCCTGTGATCTCGCAGTCGTCCCACCACTGCGGATAGGTTATGTGAATTGTTTGTTTGTGGTTTGTAGTGACCACTAATACCCATGGGCAGGGCCCAGCGCACTCCATCACCCGAGATGTGAAACACTTCCTCCTCCTTCTGAACCGCAAAGCCTGTTGTGTTTTCTTCTGTTTTTAATTTTAGCTGCTCTCGACCACAGAAGCAAGTTTTATCCACAGTGGCTCAGTGGTTAGCACTGCAGTCTTGCAGCGCTGGGTTCCTGGGTTCAAATCCCACCAAGGACACCATCTGCAAGGAGCTTGTATGTTTTCCCTGTGTTTGCGTGTTTTTCCTCCGGGTACTCCGGTTTCCTCCCCATACTCCAAAGACATTCAGATAGGGAATTTAGATTGTGAGCCCCAATGGGGACAGTGTTCCTGATGTATGTAAAGCGCTGTGGAATATGTTAGCGCTATATAAAAATAAAGATTTATTTTATTTTTTATCCATTGCACATCATTTGCTGTGTGCTTCATTGTAGAAGCAGCCATGACTGAATGTGCAGTATCCTAATATCCCCAGGGGGGCAGCTTCTGACATGGGCAGTTATCCGGGAATGATGGATACCCGTGCACCCAACGCATCCTGTGATTTGGTCTCTGAAGGAGTCGTAAATAACTTGAGCTGGGGCTGTAAAGAATCGAGTATAATATAGAAGATCCACCAAAAGCATTTCTGAGATTTTAAAGATTTTAGGCTGTAAATAAACAGCTTCCAGACCAGTCACAGGCAAGTTACAGCCGCAAGTCACCTGCGAGCAAAAACCCATCAAATTAGATATTTATGGCAGTTTCGGTAGGTTGCAGCGTGTTTGTTGTGATAAACAGTTGTGATGTCACATTTCCTTACCGCAGTCTTCATGTTTTGCAGTGTATTTTGCTGTGTAGCCCCAGCCTCATGGAAGTTTCCTGTAGTTTTTATGAGCTTTACCCATGTCAGACATATGTTTCGTATCTATGGTATATCAGTGTTTGATGGTTACGGGACACTATGACCGCACGGCTAGGTTCCTGGCTGACAGGCCGCAATAAGCTGAAGACTGGAGATGCGGCTATGCACAGGCTTGATTTGTGTAGATGTCATCGCTGATAGGATAGGTGACAACTCATCGTGGGATTTCAACCACAGGTACGGTCCTGTCCCAAAAATGGTCCCTACAGAGCTTTTTTTAAGAGTCACATGCATTTTCTGCTCCATTTATTCTCCATGTGTAGCAGTAGGATGTATTTCCAGTCCCCACTCCTTTTAGATGGGATTGGAGGGGTTTGAGTGCAGCTTTGTTAGCCTCGATCACAAGTTTAAACTTCAAAAAATGGAAATAACTCCCTTCATGTGGTGTTCCGTCTTCATAGAAATTGTCACAGTGCTTGGAAAAAAGACGACTTGCAGTTTTTGGATATAGATAGATATAGATAGATAGATATAGATATCTATCTCTACCTCTATCTCCTCTGCCGCCACGTGGCGGTCTCTCCTCCTCTGCCGTGGCGGTCTCTCCTCCTCTGCCGTGGCGGTCTCTCCTCCTCTGCCGTGGCGGTCTCTCCTCCTCTGCCGTGGCGGTCTCTCCTCCTCTGCCGTGGCGGTCTCTCCTCCTCTGCCGTGGCGGTCTCTCCTCCTCTGCCGTGGCGGTCTCTCCTCCTCTGCCGTGGCGGTCTCTCCTCCTCTGCCGTGGCGGTCTCTCCTCCTCTGCCGTGGCGGTCTCTCCTCCCCCTCCTCTGCCGTGTCATTGCGTTTTCATAGTGTTACATGTGGAAAACAAAAAGATATTCCAAACGCATAAAAATTATAACAGTTGCAGTACATAATTCAGTTGGTTAAAGGGACCCTGTCACCAGGTTTTTTCCCCCTGTAAGCTGCGGCCACCACCAGTGGACTCCTCTATACAGTGTTCCAGAATACTATATATTAGACTAGGCCGCTCTGTATAAAGTAAAAAAAAAAACACCTTTATTATACTCACCTAGGGGGTGGTCCGAACCGATGGGTGTCACTGCTCTCCAGTCCGGCGCCTCCTCTCTGCTGCGATCACCGTCCTTCTTCCCAGCCCAGTGTGGTCGATGCGTCCACCATCCACACAGGCCGGCATTGCACTCCTGCCCTGCCGAGCGCAGATCACAGTACTGTAATAAGCAGGCGCCAGGAAAGGTCAAAGGCCGCCCGCGCATGCGCACTACTATACTTTGATCTGTCCTTGGCAGGCAGATCAAAGTGCGTAGGAGCGTATTGCCAGCCTGTGTGTATAACGTAGGACTCGTCCTCCACACTTGGCTGAAAAGGACTGAGCTCGCACAAGATTAAGGCTCGGGACCAGAGACCAGCGACGCCATCGGACCGCCTCGCCCCCTAGGTTAGTATTATAAGGTGTTTTTACGTTATACAGAGCGGCCTGAGCTCTTGTATACGGTATTCTAGAACGCTGTATATAAGAGCCCACTGGTGGTGGCCGCAGCTTATAGGGCAAAACCTGGTGACCAGTTCACTTTAATAGAGAAAGTATCATTTGTAAAAAAAAAAAAAAACAAAAAACAACTCTTCACACCATGTCCTCATGTTATAAAACTGTGAACAGGTACAATGACTGTAACATGACAAGACACTGACACACAAGGATGGAGGAAGAGGATAGATAAGTGGAATACGTTTCTTCTACTCTTTGTGACCTACTTCATTTTTTGTATCTGCGTCCCTGCACCCAAAAGATATCCCCTAATGTCCATATTACGTCAGAACACTCCATTATGTTTAGTAGAGCCGTCAGGTTTTCCATACCTCTGACAGCTTGTACTCGTAGCAGAAGTTCCTGGATTGAGGGAGATTGGAGCGAGTCCACTTCCAGGCTGTGAGACATCTGGCAGCCATTGTCTTGTGCAGTAGAAATTGTGGAATATTACCACCCAGATGAAACAGAGGGATATTAAGAATATAACATTTGGGGTCTCCAAATCTGCCGCCATACACAAGGAATAAGTGGTTCCCCGAAGACTTTCCCATTTACTCATGATGGCGTATTTCGGATGATCACCTGGTAGGGGATAAGTAATATCTGATCATGTCTGATATAAGACCCTGGGTCGAAACATCAGCTACACAATATTTCATAAAGAGTGGGGAGAAACTGAACGATGAGACAAGAGAAAGCATAAAGCGTCTTATGTGCCAATATCTGTAATGAGAGTCTGCAGGTTTATTATACTTACTGTATAGATATTAAAAGGGATTACATTTTACATGTACGATGTAGTTCGTCGCTCCTGCGGCAGCACACATCGCTCCGTGTGACGCCGCAAAAACGAGGAACCTCTCCTTACCTGCCGCCGCCCGCAATGCGGAATGAAGGAGGTGGGCGGGATGTTACGTCCCGCTCATCTCCGCCCCTCCGCTTTGATTGGGCGGCCGCTTAGGCTTCTTTCACACATCAGTTTTTTGCAATCAGGCACAATACGGAAAAAAAAAACGGGTAAAACGGATCCGGTACCGCATCCGTTTTAGCCCCATAGATTTGCATTGTTACCGTATTGTGCCTGATGACTTTGCGTTGCATCCGTTTTATTCCGGATGCGGCAAAATTAATTAAAGCGGCGGCCGGAGTCTACGGAGTCAACGTGTCTTGCAACGTTTTTTTGTCCGGCAAAAAAAACGCAACGCGCCGGATGCGGCGCGATACGGCGTGTTTTACAATGAAAGCCTAGGACGCCGGATCCGGCGCAATGCGGTAAAAAATGGATGCGGCTGCCAGATCCGTCTTTGTGAACTGCGCATGCACCAAATTAATTTAAACTGATCCATCAAAAAAAACGGACAAAACGAATGCAAAACAGATCCGTTTTTTTACGCATCCGGCATAACGGATCCGTTAAAAACTGATCTGGTGGATACGTTTTTTACATTTTTTTTTTGCCGGATCCTTTGGATCAGGAAAAAAAAAGGATTGTGCCTGAATACAGAAAACTGATGTGTGAAAGTAGCCTTAGTGACGTCGCTGTGACGCCGCACGGACCGCCCCCTTAGAAAGGAGGTGGTTCGCCGGTCACAGCGGCGTCGCAGAGCAGGTAAGTCCGTGTGACGGGTCCGGGCGATGTTGTGCGCCACGGGCAGCGATTTGCCCATGTCGCACAACCGATGGGGGCGGCTACCCACGCTAGCGATATCTGTACCGATATCGCAGCTTGTAAAGTGGCCTTTAGAGGTTACTAGACCTAGCATATATGAATCTAGTTTTAGACGAGGTGCCCCATAGGTAAGATTTAGGGTATATTTTGGCTAATCCATGCTTCTCAACGTCCATCCACCTAGATAATGTTAGAAAATGCTGTAAGGGGTTAAAATATTAAGACTTTTCTATTTGTTTACAGCTCATTGTCATGGAGACTGACCACTGCTGCTCTCAGCTTGTAAACACTGCCCTGCAGCTGGCTGGGATTAGGAGGTGTCAGTGGTGATCTAAACCAGTTCTTTAGAACAGTGCTTACAAGCTCAACAGAAAATAGCTTGTAAGCACAGCACATGTTTAGCTGTGGCCTTCAAGGCAGCAAGCTGTAAAATGAATAGAAAAGTGTTCTCAGCAACTGCTAACATTTTTACTAAACGTCAATTGTTAAATTGCATGTATCTACAAGCACTATCTGACAACGCCTGCTTTATGAATGGGATGTTAACCCTTTAACTCCATCAGATTTTAATCTTGAGAGAAATGTGCGCTCCTCTCCACCAGTACATGCTCCCAATAAGTGGAAGTAACAGGTGGGAACCCCTCACATTCACAGCGAATCCAGTGGATATAGAACAAGTATCTGACATGGGAAATCCTTTTTACAAATTGCTGTCCTATCCCCCGCTGTCAGCCTTGTGTGTCAATTACTAGTTCACCTACAAGACTCCACTGTTCCTGCTTTGCTTGTTATCTATAACCCCCAAAATGTTAGTGTTTTCGGGTTAGCTCTGACTTCTGTTCTATACTTCATACTTTAATGTGAGATGCTCTATGGATCATGAACTTTCAATGCAGGTTTTTCAGCAAATCCTCAATTCTGTGGCGTAATCCGGATGCGATGCATGAGGATTGTGCATGCTCTGACATGATGTTCCACACAGTCTTTTTTTTTTTTTTTTTTTTTTTTTTTTTTTTTTTTTTTATATAGAAAGGGCTCATAAACTAATCATGGTGTGTCCTGCTGAATCCCCCCCATAACTGGCTGTGATCCATGTGGGAACCTTGCTGCAAGTCTAATGTTGGGAGGGATGCCTCTTTAAAGGGAACTGGTCACCAGTTTTCCCAAATAAGCTGCGGCCACCACCAGTGAACTCTTATATACTGCATTCTAGAATTCAGTGTATAAGAGCCCAGGCCGCTCTGTATAACGTAAAAAAAAACCATTTTTTTATTATCGTCTGCAGGGCGGTCCGGTTTCAGTCCGGTGCCTCCTGTCTTGCGTTCGCCGTCCTTCTCTTTTCTTGTTTTGTGTTGATATGTCTTATATTATCCATGCAGCGTCTTTCATTACGCTCCTGCGCACGCGCAGTACTCTCTGCCTGATGGTGCTGCTGCATGGGCGGTCTTTGACCTTTTCGCTCGCATGCACATTGCAATACTTTGAACTGCCTGGAGCAGGCGGACACTGTGTGGGCAGGGCGTGTGCAGGCGGACACTGTGTGGGCAGGGCGTGTGCAGGCGGACACTGTGTGGGCAGGGCGTGTGCAGGCGGACACTGTGTGGGCAGGGCGTGTGCAGGCGGACACTGTGTGGGCAGGGCGTGTGCAGGCGGACACTGTGTGGGCAGGGCGTGTGCAGGCGGACACTGTGTGGGCAGGGCGTGTGCAGGCGGACACTGTGTGGGCAGGGCGTGTGCAGGCGGACACTGTGTGGGCAGGGCGTGTGCAGGCGGACACTGTGTGGGCAGGGCGTGTGCAGGCGGACACTGTGGGCAGGGCGTGTGCAGGCGGACACTGTGTGGGCAGGGCGTGTGCAGGCGGACACTGTGTGGGCAGGGCGTGTGCAGGCGGACACTGTGTGGGCAGGGCGTGTGCAGGCGGACACTGTGTGGGCAGGGCGTGTGCAGGCGGACACTGTGTGGGCAGGGCGTGTGCAGGCGGACACTGTGTGGGCAGGGCGTGTGCAGGCGGACACTGTGGGCAGGGCGTGTGCAGGCGGACACTGTGTGGGCAGGGCGTGTGCAGGCGGACACTGTGTGGGCAGGGCGTGTGCAGGCGGACACTGTGTGGGCAGGGCGTGTGCAGGCGGACACTGTGTGGGCAGGGCGTATGCAGGCGGACACTGTGTGGGCAGGGCGTGTGCAGGCGGACACTGTGTGGGCAGGGCGTGTGCAGGGAAGGAGGACAGCGATCATAAGAGAGAAGACGTCGGATCAAGACCATTCAGACTGGACCGCCCCCTCATGTAAGTATAATAAAAGCTCTTTTTTACATTCTACACAGCAGCCTGGGCTCTTATATGCAGCATTCTAGAATACTGTACTGCATATAAGAGCTCACTGGTGGTGGCCGCAGCTTATATGGGAATAACCTGGTGTCTATGCAGTCAGCTGGATGCCGCTGTTTGGCCCTGCAGCTCGTACATGAATCCCACACTCTGGAATAATTACTAGTTACTTCGCAGTCACTTGCGTCCTGTATAATAGCATGGTGGTTAGGATAGAGGAAGTAAATATAGCTGCCGTTTGTTTCCATGGAGTTTTGCTGTGAGGATCACAAGCCTCAGTGTGAGTATGAAGGGGTTAAGGATAATGAGGCGTTTGTCATCTCATCCAGCAGTGTCCTCACTAGAAGGATGAAATGAATAGAGCAGTCTATAGTAAGAGTGCTGAACTTCTTAATGACTGCTATTTTATGAGGACTAGTAAGGGGCCAAACTCCAAAAGCCTGTATTTTTCGGCAGAGTAGACTAAGCCCACCTCTTCCAACAAGCCTACAACCTACAATAGCCCTCACTCCAGTACATCACTGCGCAACCAGCTCTGTCCTCACCTATTGTACCCATCCCCTGTAGACTGTGAGCCCTCGCGGGCAGGGTCCGGTCTCCTCCTGTACCAGTCTGTTTTGTACTGTTAATGATTGTTGTACGTATACCTTCTTTCACTTGTAAAGCGCAATGGAATAAATGGCGCTATAATAATAAGTGTCCTGAAGCCGTGGGCTCGGCAGTCTGATGACCACCTAGCTCAGCTCTATAGACTGGGAGCAGAGACCTCTGAGCTCGGCCTTGGGACCGCCCTGTGAAGAGTGAGCGCTGCTTCATCAAAGTAGTTTCCTTCACTGCCCTCATTGTTGATTGGGTCACTGGGGATCTCCAGTAGCTAGGAAAGTCCCCGGGGTGATCGGTCTGTTCACTAAGTGTTGGCCTTATGGCAGCCTGTGTCATAATGAACCAAATAATAACGTATTAGAATACAAGAGCATCGAAAATAAAGACAAACTAAGCAGGAATCCTGTAATGTGATTAAGTGTCATAGAAATAATGTAAAAAAAAAGTGACCATAATGACTTAAAGGGAATCTGGCAGCAGGTTTTTGCTATGTAATCTGAGGACAGCATGTTTATAGAGTTTGAAAAAACAAAGATCAAGTATGTCTTTCTTATCAGGCTGGGTGTTGTTGTTTACGTAAACTAAAGGATTTATTACCTGGTGATTATCAGTACTGGACTACAAGTGCCGTCTGCACACCCCCTCCTCTGATGTAGATCTCACTATCAATGTACAGTGTCTATTGAGAGCCTGCTGTGGTCAGGAAAGCCCTCTGGACTCTGCTACATGGCTAAATCTACATGCTTTGATTGTGTCAGAACGGCTGCAGCCAGTAATCTAAGTGATGCATCGTTGGATTCAGAATCTTTGCCTAGATCATGCTGCTCTCAGATAAGGTTGCAAAACTCTGAAGACAGATTTCCTTTAAAGAACTGAGTTATTCAGTTTGAGACTTAAACGTATTAAAATGTAAACTCAAAAAATTCGGAAAATTGTTTAATCTTCTCAAAAGAAGACCACAACATTCATAAATGGCATATATAAATGTCAGATCATGATGTGGTTCTGCTGCAGAGACCATCCACAGATCTGTCAGAATTGGACAATTATCAGTCCTCATGGTCCCTAGAAGAATGGGTAGCCTTCTTGTTGTATTGAGTTCCTGCCTTCAACAAAGGACATATTCAAGGGAATTTGTATGCAGGTTTTCAGCGATGTCACTTACTGGGCTTCTTGGTGCAGTTTTGATGATTAAATCCTTGTTGTCTCTATTGTAGATGTAGCAGTGCTCATAATGCTGAGCTAAGAACTCCACCCACACCCCTAATTGGCAGCTTCTGGTGTACAGTGTACATTGTCAGCACGGTGCCAATCAGTGAGGGGGTGACACATATTAGCCTGATGACTCCCTGGCACATGACGCTGATTTAGGCATGCATATGGGTGCAAGCGCCATGTTGTCCTGTATTTTTGGTATCTTCATATAATCCTGTCCATAACAGCAACTAGTACAGCCATTACTTGAATCAGGATTTATGCTGCTCAGATTAAATAGCAAAAGCCTGCCGAGAGGTTCCCTTTAAAGGGGTTGTCCAAGTTTGATATTAAGAAGCTAGCCTTAGGATATCTCCCCAGTATCGGACCTCCACTGATCAGCTGTCTTCTGCTTCGGTGGTGGCCAGGTCGAGCAGCATTGCTCCTTACATGACTTAGTGTCCGTTCTCGGGTCCTGCAGCTCCGCTCCCATTCACTACAACTACAGTGTACGGAGCTGTCGTGTTCCCCTTTGTCTACTGCCTCCTGATCTGGAAAATGGTAATTGCTGGGTGCCTGACCCCCACTGATATTATGCTGATGACTGAATGTAAGGATAGTTCATGAATGTAGTAAGCCTGGAAATCCCCTTCGGTCTCGGCTTCTCTTTTGCTGCCTTTCCTCGCAGTCCTGTCTTATTTTCCTTCTTGCTCTTCTGGTTCCATTTCTCAATAGATTGGAATGCCTGGAGGAACACCAAACCCTCCTCTGGAAACTTACACCTCCCTCTGCTCGGTGTTCCTGTGCCTGCTCATAGGTGTTTCTGACTTGTACAGTTTTTGGGTAATGGTTGATGATGGTTGGAATCTCCCTCGGATAACCGGACTCCATCCTTCCTATGTATCGCGGATGTACGTGAGGCCTCAGCACTTGTCACGCATTCTGCAATATAAGGCATAACACAGAGTAGCAGGTAATCATTGGGGGATAACTCTGTGGATGATGGTGGTGGTAGTGGTGTGTAGCGTTACTGACAGCAGGGAGAACCATTATCTGTCAGTGTTTCCATGTCATAAGGATACTGTGGGGGTTGCACAAAATGCTCGGGCGAGTGACTGTGCTCTTTGTGGTTATGGAGGTTGTGATGAAATGCGGCATGTTCAGAGTTCGTTATGTGGAAATACCCAGAATGTATTAGTCGTAAAACTGATGGCAATCCGGCTGTGCATCTCCACTGTACGGGAGTTATTGGAGACCACGGCTTAATCTTAGTATGTAACATGCAGATATATGGCTTTGTGCTTCATACGCTCACCAACTCCCTTATGTCGATAGGGATCATGTATGTATGGCATCAGGTTTGTGTCCATCATGGCAGCTCAAATTATGCACGTTATTCCGTTGATTACTACGTGTTTTCTAGACTTCAGTGTACAAACGCATCATGAGATGCTAAAGGGGCAAGACACTTTGTTTACTTAAAAACGGAGAGGTTTTTAATAAGTTTTTTAATGTTATTGTTTACTTCTCGTTGCCTAGGTTACTGACAGTCAGTGTAGTTTTATGAGAAGTGGCCGATCTCCTAGGCAAATTAGTTCAGAGATGACAAGCTTTACTCTATGGAGCTTGTAAGCGCTGCTGACCAGATCAGTGCCACTGCTCCTCCGGTGCCAAAGCTGCCTCTGCTTGCAGAATTGGAGAGCCTGCGGTTTGGAGCAGCGGTGGGGAACTGACACTGGACTAAGTGGTCCGTAAGTCAGGAGCGCACAGCTATTAGCAAGCTGGAAGCATGGAGGCAGGGGAGCAGGGCACTCCGGTTTAGCAAGATAAGAAATTGTCTTTAATGACTGGTAATTTGGCCTCGGAGACCCCCACCACAGGTGCTGAGAATGGAGGGGCTTCATCTGTGCCATCCCTTTTATCGGCTTTCCTCTACACAGGGATGACCCGGCCCACCAGCACAGCCTAGAGAAAAACTGGGAAGCAACACTAAACAGCCTGCGGACCCTTTATCTTCAAGATCAATGGTGGTCCTAAAGGTCGAATGAAGTTAGCAGGTGTACTAAAGAGTCCACCAGATCCTGAATATATTATTATTATTATTATTATTATTATTATATTATGCCATTAATTCCATGGCGCTTTACAAATGAAAAATGGTATACATAAAAACTAGTACAACAATCATTAACAGTACAAAACAGACTGTTACAGGAGGAGAGAGGACCCTGCCGGCGAGGGCTCACAGTCTACAGGGAATGGGTGATGGTACAATAGGTGAGGACAGAGCTGGTACTGGTCTGAGGGTTATTGTAGGTTGTAGGATTGTCGGAAGAGGTGGGTCTTCAGGTTCCTCTTGAAGCTTTTCACGGTAGGAGAGTGTCTGATATGCTGAGGTAAAGCATTCCAGAGTATGGGGAGGCACGGGAGAAACCTTGTATGCGAAAAATGGTATGTATATAGAAAAGGAGATCTTGCGGAGATCTGAGGTTGCCTGCAGCTAGGTACCGGGAGACTAGGTCACAGATGTAAGGAGGAGACAGGTTGTGCATGGCTTTGAAGGTCATAGTTAATGTTTTGAACTGGAGTCTTTGGGCAATGGGAAGCCAGTGAAGGGATTGGCAGAGTGGCGAGGCTGGGGAGTAGCGAAGGGAGAGGTGGATTAAGCGGGCCGCAGAGTTTAGGATAGATTGGAGGGGTGCAAGAGTGTTGGAAGGGAGGCCAGAGAGCAGGAGGTTGCAGTAGTCGAGGCGGGAGATGATGAAGGCATGCACTAATGTTTTTGCTGATTATTGTTTAAGGAAAGCACGGATCTGGGAGATATTTTTGAGTTGTAGTCTACATGAGGTGAAGAGGGCTTGGATGGGCGGCTTGAAGGATAGAGCATAGTCGAGGGTTTCTCCAAGGCAACGAGCTTGTGAGACTGCGGAGAGTGAGCAACCATCAACTTTGATGGAAAGGCTTGTTGGAGGAGTTGAATGAGGAGGAGGAGGAGGAGGAAAGACAATTCTGTTTTGTCCATGTTAAGCTTTAGGAATCGCGCAGAGAAGAAGGATGGAATAGCACAGATATTGTTGGATTTTGGTTCGTTAGTATGAACAAGCCCAACATTTTGCAGGGCAAAAAAAACCCCTGAAGTGGGCACAGAGCTAAAACGAGCCCCCACCCCTTTTTTTTTTTTTTTTTTTTTTTTCTCCCATGAACAGTGGCAGTGCCAGACTGATGTCGGACCCCAGCATCACTTTATCAGATGGAATATATCTTCTAAATTGCTTTTGCATCTGATGTCTACGTGCCATTAGTAACTGACCGTGTGGCTTTCCCCCTCCTCCAGTTTTTTGGCGGCTCACATGAAGCACAGCATTGCGCCTTGATTTTCTTGTAGAATTATGATGGGTGGCCAGTGTTTCTTTCCAGCTCTCCTTATCTTTGATACTCATAAGAGCGTTTTTCTAGCTGTGCGGGGATGATTAACCATGGTGAGTGTTCTCCGACACACTATGGCCTAATAAGGCTGGGGCGAATCCGCGGATGGAGGACCCTGACACAAGACAGATGTTACTGCCGGGCTCGTGCTGGGACCCTCACCGCTGTATGGGAGGCTGCGCTGCACATACCCAGACATTGTTTCTTGTTTTTTTTTTTCCACTGGACTTCTCCTGATTTTCAGCTTAATAATTAAAGCAAAGTTATCCGCCTCTGGAGAATCTGCTGCACATGCAGTTAAGCGTCTCCAGTCGATTGACTAACTGCATTTCACATTGATATATCGTTCTCATTACTTCTCATCTGAAGAATTGAAGCCATTAGTAGACTTGCCCCATACCGAGGGGTGGGTGTCCTCCCAGGATGTGCAGCGCGGGGGGGGGGGGGGGGGGGGGGGTTATAGCCGTCGCTTCATTGATTGTGCAGAGAGATGCCAGATCTCGGACCACCGGCGGAGAATGTGGATATCTCTGGGGTCTGGGGGAGCAGAACATCCCACTTATGTCTTCTTTATATGTCATTCATGTTAATACGAATTAGAGGGATCTGTGCGTTATCACTCGGATATTCCCCTTTTATCTCATGGATAGACGGCACTAATTTTACAGGCTGTAATAGGGTAATGCTATGCTTCTGAATCGTCTCCATTTGTGCAATCATCCCCATTGTCTGTGAACTCCTTTTCTTGAGAAATTAGGCAGGACTTAAATAAGTTCAGTGCTTCTTATTATTAGCCTTAAAGGGAATGTATTGCCTGGAATTTTTTTCTTACTAATTTAAATCACGAAACACTTCTTCTTTTTTTTCTGTTTTTTTTTTATTCATTCTATTTTCTTTATGCCAGTATAGAGATGGCCATTTAAAGGGAATCTGTTACCAGGTTTATGCTCCCACTTCTGAGAGCAGCGTAATGTAGAGACAGAGATCCTGATTCCACCGATATGTCACTTACTGAGCTGTTTGCTGTCATTTTGATAAAATCAATGTTTTCCTTGCTGCAGATGTAGCAGTTATGCCGAGTTCATGAATATGCTGGACTAACTGCAGCACGCCAAGTAGTCCTCTAATGAACTACTGCTGATTAGTCAGTAATTTTACAAAAACTACACTAAGCAGCCCAGTAAGTGACACACCGCTGATATCAGGGTCTCTGCCCTTACATTATGCTGCTCTCAGGTTAGGTGGCAAAAACCAGGTGACACTCCCTTTAAAGCATTGAGAGATTGGTGTGTGATCTGTGCAGAGGTCCTTGTGCACGGAGGAGGTGAGCTGTGACCATCACCCAGTGTAAGTGAATATTATGTGCTATTTATATATTGGGTCATTCCATGGTAACTTACTATAGTTAGCCATTAAAAGGTATCACAAGATTATAATTTTGTTCCTCTCACCTGAGAACATTTAATAATGGTAACTTGCGTTACATTTACAGGCCAAAACCTGCGTTAATAATGGCTGCAGACTGTTCTCTGAAGGCAGCACAAAAATATGTGACTGTATATTGTACATTGAACTATTCCCAATAGATTTCAACAGTTTGATTTTTCAACAATAGAAATTAAATGCAAAATACAATGTTATTACTTGGTAACTTACATTATACAAAAAGTTAATGTAAGTTACCAAGTAATAACATTGTATTTTGTTTTTAATTTCAATTGTCGAAAAAACATATATTCTGACATATATTCATACAAACATATATTCTGACCATCCTTCTGACCTCTGTCAGGCTGGTATATGACTGTATGATGGATACTAAAATATAAACGTATAGAATAGTGCAGTAGATAACACTATATGGTAAATAAAATGAGTCAGCCATAACATGCATCACTTACAGCTACCACACGATTCTCCTCCAGCTTTCCTAGATTCAGCAGTGACCATAGCATTGTCCTCCATCCTTCCCAGATTCAGCAGTGACCATAGCATTGCCCTCCATCCTTCCCAGATTCAGCAGTGACTATAGCATTGTCCTCCATCCTTCCCAGATTCAGCAGTGACCATAGCATTGCCCTCCATCCTTACCAGATTCAGCAGTGAACATAGCATTGTCCTCCATCCTTCCCAGATTCAGCAGTGACCATAGCATTGTCCTCATCCTTACCAGATTCAGCAGTGACCATAGCATTGCCCTCCATCCTTCCCAGATTCAGCAGTGAACATAGCATGGTCCTCCATCCTTCCCAGATTCAGCAGTGACTATAGCATTGCCCTCCATCCTTCCCAGATTCAGCAGTGACCATAGCATTGCCCTCCATCCTTCCCAGATTCAGCAGTGACCATAGCATTGTCCTCCATCCTTACCAGATTCAGCAGTGAACATAGCATTGTCCTCCATCCTTCCCAGATTCAGCAGTGACCATAGCATTGTCCTCCATCCTTCCCAGATTCAGCAGTGACCATAGCATTGTCCTCCACCCTTCCCAGATTCAGCAGTGACCATAGCATTGTCCTCCACCCTTCCCAGATTCAGCAGTGACCATAGCATTGTCCTCCATCCTTCCCAGATTCAGTAGTGACCATAGCATTGTCCTCCACCCTTCCCAGATTCAGCAGTGACCATAGCATTATCCTCCATCCTTCCCAGATTCAGCAGTGACAATAGCATTGTCCTCCATCCTTCCCAGATTCAGCAGTGACCATAGCATTGTCCTCCATCCTTCCCAGATTCAGCAGTGACCATAGCATTGTCCTCCATCCTTCCCAGATTCAGCAGTGACCATAGCATTGTCCTCCACCCTTCCCAGATTCAGCAGTGACCATAGCATTGTCCTCCACCCTTCCCAGATTCAGCAGTGACCATAGCATTGTCCTCCACCCTTCCCAGATTCAGCAGTGACCATAGCATTGTCCTCCACCCTTCCCAGATTCAGCAGTGACCATAGCATTGTCCTCCATCCTTCCCAGATTCAGCAGTGACCATAGCATTGTCCTCCATCCTTCCCAGATTCAGCAGTGACCATAGCATTGCCCTCCATCCTTTCCAGATTCAGCAGTGACCATAGCATTGTCCTCCACCCTTCCCAGATTCAGCAGTGACCATAGCATTGCCCTCCATCCTTCCCAGATTCAGCAGTGACCATAGCATTGTCCTCCATCCTTTCCAGATTCAGCAGTGACCATAGCATTGTCCTCCACCCTTCCCAGATTCAGCAGTGACCATAGCATTGTCCTCCATCCTTCCCAGATTCAGCAGTGACTATAGCATTGCCCTCCATCCTTCCCAGATTCAGCAGTGACCATAGCATTGTCCTCCACCCTTCCCAGATTCAGCAGTGACCATAGCATTGTCCTCCATCCTTCCCAGATTCAGCAGTGACTATAGCATTGCCCTCCATCCTTCCCAGATTCAGCAGTGACCATAGCATTGCCCTCCATCCTTACCAGATTCAGCAGTGACCATAGCATTGCCCTCCATCCTTACCAGATTCAGCAGTGACCATAGCATTGCCCTCCACCCTTCCCAGATTCAGCAGTGACCATAGCATTGTCCTCCATCCTTCCCAGATTCAGCAGTGACCATAGCATTGTCCTCCATCCTTCCCAGATTCAGCAGTGACCATAGCATTGTCCTCCATCCTTCCCAGATTCTGCAGTGACCATAGCATTGTCCTCCATCCTTCCCAGATTCAGCAGTGACTATAGCATTGCCCTCCATCCTTCCCAGATTCAGCAGTGACCATAGCATTATCCTCCATCCTTCCCAGATTCAGCAGTGACCATAGCATTGTCCTCCAGCTTTCCTAGATTCAGCAGTGACCATAGCATTATCCTCCATCCTTCCCAGATTCAGCAGTGACAATAGCATTATCCTCCATCCTTCCCAGATTCAGCAGTGACCATAGCATTGTCCTCCATCCTTCCCAGATTCAGCAGTGACCATAGCATTGTCCTCCACCCTTCCCAGATTCAGCAGTGACCATAGCATTGTCCTCCATCCTTCCCAGATTCAGCAGTGACCATAGCATTATCCTCCATCCTTCCCAGATTCAGCAGTGACCATAGCATTGTCCTCCACCCTTCCCAGATTCAGCAGTGACCATAGCATTATCCTCCATCCTTCCCAGATTCAGCAGTGACCATAGCATTGCCCTCCATCCTTCCCAGATTCAGCAGTGACCATAGCATTGCCCTCCATCCGTCCCAGATTCAGCAGTGACCATAGCATTGCCCTCCATCCTTCCCAGATTCAGCAGTGACCATAGCATTGTCCTCCACCCTTCCCAGATTCAGCAGTGACCATAGCATTGTCCTCCATCCTTCCCAGATTCAGCAGTGACCATAGCATTGTCCTCCATCCTTCCCAGATTCAGCAGTGACCATAGCATTGTCCTCCACCCTTCCCAGATTCAGCAGTGACCATAGCATTATCCTCCATCCTTCCCAGATTCAGCAGTGACCATAGCATTGCCCTCCATCCTTCCCAGATTCAGCAGTGACCATAGCATTGTCCTCCACCCTTCCCAGATTCAGCAGTGACCATAGCATTGTCCTCCACCCTTCCCAGATTCAGCAGTGACCATAGCATTGCCCTCCATCCGTCCCAGATTCAGCAGTGACCATAGCATTGCCCTCCATCCTTCCCAGATTCAGCAGTGACCATAGCATTGTCCTCCATCCTTCCCAGATTCAGCAGTGACCATAGCATTGCCCTCCATCCGTCCCAGATTCAGCAGTGACCATAGCATTGTCCTCCATCCTTCCCAGATTCAGCAGTGACCATAGCATTGTCCTCCATCCTTCCCAGATTCAGCAGTGACCATAGCATTGTCCTCCATCCTTCCCAGATTCTGCAGTGACCATAGCATTGCCCTCCATCCTTCCCAGATTCTGCAGTGACCATAGCATTGCCCTCCATCCTTCCCAGATTCAGCAGTGACCATAGCATTGTCCTCCATCCTTCCCAGATTCAGCAGTGACCATAGCATTGTCCTCCATCCTTCCCAGATTCAGCAGTGACCATAGCATTATCCTCCATCCTTCCCAGATTCAGCAGTGACCATAGCATTGCCCTCCATCCTTCCCAGATTCAGCACTGACCATAGCATTGTCCTCCACCCTTCCCAGATTCAGCAGTGACCATAGCATTGCCCTCCACCCTTCCCAGATTCAGCAGTGACCATAGCATTGTCCTCCACCCTTCCCAGATTCAGCAGTGACTATAGCATTGCCCTCCACCCTTCCCAGATTCAGCAGTGACCATAGCATTGTCCTCCACCCTTCCCAGATTCAGCAGTGACCATAGCATTGTCCTCCATCCTTCCCAGATTCAGCAGTGACCATAGCATTGTCCTCCATCCTTCCCAGATTCAGCAGTGACCATAGCATTGTCCTCCATCCTTCCCAGATTCAGCAGTGACCATAGCATTGCCCTCCATCCTTCCCAGATTCAGCAGTGACCATAGCATTGCCCTCCATCCTTCCCAGATTCAGCAGTGACCATAGCATTGTCCTCCATCCTTCCCAGATTCAGCAGTGACTATAGCATTGCCCTCCATCCTTCCCAGATTCAGCAGTGACCATAGCATTATCCTCCATCCTTCCCAGATTCAGCAGTGACCATAGCATTGTCCTCCAGCTTTCCTAGATTCAGCAGTGACCATAGCATTATCCTCCATCCTTCCCAGATTCAGCAGTGACAATAGCATTATCCTCCATCCTTCCCAGATTCAGCAGTGACCATAGCATTGTCCTCCATCCTTCCCAGATTCAGCAGTGACCATAGCATTGTCCTCCACCCTTCCCAGATTCAGCAGTGACCATAGCATTGTCCTCCATCCTTCCCAGATTCAGCAGTGACCATAGCATTATCCTCCATCCTTCCCAGATTCAGCAGTGACCATAGCATTGTCCTCCACCCTTCCCAGATTCAGCAGTGACCATAGCATTATCCTCCATCCTTCCCAGATTCAGCAGTGACCATAGCATTGCCCTCCATCCTTCCCAGATTCAGCAGTGACCATAGCATTGCCCTCCATCCGTCCCAGATTCAGCAGTGACCATAGCATTGCCCTCCATCCTTCCCAGATTCAGCAGTGACCATAGCATTGTCCTCCATCCTTCCCAGATTCAGCAGTGACCATAGCATTATCCTCCATCCTTCCCAGATTCAGCAGTGACCATAGCATTGTCCTCCACCCTTCCCAGATTCAGCAGTGACCATAGCATTATCCTCCATCCTTCCCAGATTCAGCAGTGACCATAGCATTGCCCTCCATCCTTCCCAGATTCAGCAGTGACCATAGCATTGTCCTCCACCCTTCCCAGATTCAGCAGTGACCATAGCATTGCCCTCCATCCTTCCCAGATTCAGCAGTGACCATAGCATTGTCCTCCACCCTTCCCAGATTCAGCACTGACCATAGCATTGTCCTCCACCCTTCCCAGATTCAGCAGTGACCATAGCATTGCCCTCCACCCTTCCCAGATTCAGCAGTGACCATAGCATTGTCCTCCATCCTTCCCAGATTCAGCAGTGACCATAGCATTGTCCTCCATCCTTCCCAGATTCAGCAGTGACCATAGCATTGTCCTCCACCCTTCCCAGATTCAGCAGTGACCATAGCATTGTCCTCCATCCTTCCCAGATTCAGCAGTGACCATAGCATTGTCCTCCATCCTTCCCAGATTCAGCAGTGACCATAGCATTGTCCTCCATCCTTCCCAGATTCAGCAGTGACCATAGCATTGTCCTCCATCCTTCCCAGATTCAGCAGTGACCATAGCACAGTGTATATAGTACAGTGCTTAAGGTTACAAAAGATGAAATAATGATAATACATACAGTCAAAAGAGTATGAATAAAAGGGATAGGATACAATTGTTCTTTAAAAATTGGATTGGATGAGAACACCACAGGGAATATGCATGCATCTGCAATACTTGTTGCTTCTCATGGGGTCTGACATGCAGAGCCCATGAGCTGGTAGAGCACATTTTTATGTATGGTCTCGCTGCCCCCTCAGCTCAGGTAAGAGGGGGGCAGCTGATGAGATTATTTTCTATTTTAGTTTTAGGTCTTATTTCTGCTGTCTGCTTTATTCTTTTCCATGAGACTCCTAGGCTAACGCCGGCGTCACTTGATACGATCTATCATGCAATCGCACGAGCGATCGCACCCGCCCCCGTCATTTGTGCATCACGGGCAATTAGTTTCCCGTGGCGCACAAAGTCGTTAAACCCCCGTCACACGCACTTACCTGCTGAGCGACCTCGCTGTGGGCGGCGAACATCAACTTCCTGAAGGGGGAGGGACGTTCGGCGTCACCGCGACGTCACACAGCGGCCGGCCAATAGAAGCGGAGGGGCGGAGATGAGTGGGACGTAAACATCCCGCCCACCTCCTTCCTTCCACATTGCCGGCGGGACGCAGGTAAGCTGTGTTCATCGTTCCCGGGGTGTCACACGGAGCGATGTGTGCTGCCTCGGGAACAATGAACAGGATGTGCGATTTTTAGAAAATGAGCGACGTGTCAGCGATGAACGAGAAGGTGAGTATTTGTTCGTTCACCACTGTCACACGCTATGATATCAAGCGATGCCGGATGTGCGTCACTTACGACGTGACCCCGCCGACATCTCGCACGATGCATAGTCTCGTGTGACGTCCGCATAAGTTCGCACACTGCATCTTTTGCTGCGTTTTTGGTGCATTTTTAAGGTCACAAAGATTCACCTAAACGCATGCATTTCCTTCTCCCAGCAACGTCTGAGATTTCTATTTTGCTGTCTACACTGGGCATTTTTTTTTTTTTAGCTGCGTTTTTGAAGATGCAGCATGTCAACTTTTTGTTTTTTTTGCCAGCGTTTTTGAGCCCTTCCAGTGAATTGATTTGACCGCTTTGGGCAAAATGTGGCAAAAACGTGTGAGAGTGCAGGCAGAGATCCAGTGATCCCAGCTTTCGATCTGTGTAACTCAGAACTCCATTTATGGCAGCTGCCATGTTGGTTGTCCATGCAATCAAGATGAGAGGTCATCGGCACGGGTGTCTTACTGTATGTAAAGAGATCTCAACATATAAAGATAGCCCGCTGGGTTAATAACCACTAGCAAACATCGCTCATTAGGTTATTATGCAAGCTAAGATTATCTTGACCCCGTGGATATAATTCAATATCAGTCCCGCTCTCAAAAAATATCAATTGACCAGAAAACCAATCAAAAATGCACATATGAATAATACGCAAGTCACTCTCTGTCAAAGGTGGAAAAAAACCCATAAGAGATATAGGTGACCCTGCAGAATTGGCATATAACTGGTTAATAATATTGCCACTAATGTGTAAAAGGACATCCCATTAATTGTTGGTAGTCCTCCAGGGCTATACACATATATCAGTTCAAGTCACTCACTAGCATTGATGGATTAGAAACCAAACAGATATAGGTGACCCTGCAGCATTGGCATATAAATGGTCAATAATATTGCCACTGATGTGGAAAAGGACACTTATAATTTGGGGTTCATCAGGGGATCAGGTGCTGCAGCACTGAGGGCAAATGTGGTATCTACCCACTGGACCTAGGTGAACGGACCATATGGGCTCCCATAGGCATTTTGGACAACTGGGAAGTGATTCAGCTCCCAGCTGCCTGACCTGATCCCCTGATGAACCCCAAACTATAAGTGTGGGGGGGGGGACGCGTAGGGTTAAGGATCACTATACCAGACATAACTATATCATCTATCAAGATTGGGAGATCTGGGACATCCAATCACTGGATCTACTGTAGCCCTGGAGGACTACCAACAAATAGTAGGGTGCCCTTTTCCACATCAGTGGCAATATTATTGACCATTTATATGCCAATGCTGCAGGGTCACCTATATCTGTTTGGTTTCTAATCCATCAATGCTAGTGAGTGACTTGAATTGATATATGTGTATAGCCCTGGAGGACTACCAACAATTAATGGGATGTCCTTTTACACATCAGTGGCAATATTATTAACCAGTTATATGCCAATTCTGCAGGGTCACCTATATCGCTTATGGTTTTTTTCCATCTTTGACAGAGAGTGACTTGCGTATTATTCATATGTGCATTTTTGATTGGTTTTCTGGTCAATTGATATTTTTTGAGAGCGGGACTGATATTGAATTATATCCACGGGGTCAAGATAATCTTAGCTTGCATAATAACCTAATGAGCGATGTTTGCTAGTGGTTATTAACCCAGCGGGCTATCTTTATATGTTGAGAACTCTTTACATACAGTAAAAGACCCGTGCTTATGACCTCTGATCTTGATTGCATGGAATATTACTACAAATAACGGATATTTAATGTTATCCATCCAGGTCTCTAAAAAAACGTGTTGTATGTCTGGTATTTATGTGCTGAATCTCTTGCACCTTTTGGTTTTTGGTGATGGATTATCTTAACGTAGGTAGGAGCAGAGAGGGTGAGCCGCCGTTGAATGGGGGCACCACAAAACTAGGGTGCTTAAAGCCCCATTGTCAGGTAGGACTGAGTGGAGGGAAAGACAGTACCCCCAAGTATCTAATTGAATTATTTTGTTATACTCACCTCAGGCCCCTCTATTTTCTCCTTATACCTCTCTACCACGTGTGTATATTCACACTACACGCACATTGTGTGTCTGTCTGTTTGAATGTTTTTGGTTATTAGAATTTATAACTAATAAAATTGTTTTTATGGGTATTACTACACATTTTGGTCTTTCTTTATGAGGTACCTTTGATATGGTCTTGGTCTATTTTCATGTTGGTTGTCACCCAGTATTTCCTGGAATTAGAGATTAGCAGGACCCTGGCCCTTCGATCACGTCATCTTGTTGTGGCTGGACGGGAGTCCTGCAAATCGCCCCCTACCTGCTGGCGTCTTCTCATTTGTGCGTCGCACAGCTACGATGACTTTGTATTGGGCCTACAGTCTGAAGAGATCCAGTGATCCCGGCTGGTAGGAGCGATTCACGTAATCCTCTGCGGGTGCAGTCTTGGCGTGTGTCTTCCTCCAGAGACGTGCTGGTTTCTGAGCATTGGGTGAACCTGCCCTTGTTCTGGGCAGAGCAGGACAGTCATGAGCGAGGAATGTCTGCCCCGTACAGGTGTCTGCCGTCTGCAGCGGACGGTCACTTTGCACTTGTTCATTGTATGTCTTTGTGCAGCGTCTTTCAAAACCTTTTGCATATTTTCTATTCCAAGTTGCTAATATTTACGTGTCTAGGCAACCGAAGGGAAATATCTGAGGCAGTAATGCTTGCCTTCGGCGTGCCGCTTTTAATTTTTTATTTTTTTTAAAGCCTTTGGCTAAAATTAAACTTTGGAATTCATATCGAGGCGATGGTAACTAAAGATATATACAACTGCTCAGAGGAAGAATTTGCACCTCAAATATATGTTAGGACTGAACATAGAAATAAAGTTGCATGATGGCTATGAGTACGTCAGGAATACTGGAGCGATTAGATATACATAGCTCTTCTTTGTTTGAATGGATTGTTTTATTTTGACAGCATTCTGCCAGCACTGTAGATGCTGGAACTTCCTTTTCCAGGCTTACATGACACCTATCATTGTTATTTTGGCTTTACTGTCCACACTTAAAGCCCACTTCTTTCTTCCAGTTTAGCAGATGGGATCAGGGGCAGGTGGACAAAAAGCCACCCCTTATTTCCTTTTCTGCTGGAAGAGAAGCCCCGTCTTCCCGGAGAGGGTGCAGAGGGGGCCGAGGATCGCCTCGGCTGCTTGAAGAGGGGGCCGAGGGTCGCCTCGGCTGCTTGAAGAGGGGGCCCGAGGGTCGCCTCGGCTGCTTGAAGAGGGGGCCCGAGGGTCGCCTCGGCTGCTTGAAGAGGGGGCCCGAGGGTCGCCTCGGCTGCTTGAAGAGGGGGCCCGAGGGTCGCCTCGGCTGCTTGAAGAGGGGGCCCGAGGGTCGCCTCGGCTGCTTGAAGAGGGGGCCCGAGGGTCGCCTCGGCTGCTTGAAGAGGGGGCCCGAGGGTCGCCTCGGCTGCTTGAAGAGGGGGCCCGAGGGTCGCCTCGGCTGCTTGAAGAGGGGGCCCGAGGGTCGCCTCGGCTGCTTGAAGAGGGGGCCCGAGGGTCGCCTCGGCTGCTTGAAGAGGGGGCCCGAGGGTCGCCTCGGCTGCTTGAAGAGGGGGCCCGAGGGTCGCCTCGGCTGCTTGAAGAGGGGGCCCGAGGGTCGCCTCGGCTGCTTGAAGAGGGGGCCCGAGGGTCGCCTCGGCTGCTTGAAGAGGGGGCCCGAGGGTCGCCTCGGCTGCTTGAAGAGGGGGCCCGAGGGTCGCCTCGGCTGCTTGAAGAGGGGGCCCGAGGGTCGCCTCGGCTGCTTGAAGAGGGGGCCCGAGGGTCGCCTCGGCTGCTTGAAGAGGGGGCCCGAGGGTCGCCTCGGCTGCTTGAAGAGGGGGCCCGAGGGTCGCCTCGGCTGCTTGAAGAGGGGGCCCGAGGGTCGCCTCGGCTGCTTGAAGAGGGGGCCCGAGGGTCGCCTCGGCTGCTTGAAGAGGGGGCCCGAGGGTCGCCTCGGCTGCTTGAAGAGGGGGCCCGAGGGTCGCCTCGGCTGCTTGAAGAGGGGGCCCGAGGGTCGCCTCGGCTGCTTGAAGAGGGGGCCCGAGGGTCGCCTCGGCTGCTTGAAGAGGGGGCCCGAGGGTCGCCTCGGCTGCTTGAAGAGGGGGCCCGAGGGTCGCCTCGGCTGCTTGAAGAGGGGGCCCGAGGGTCGCCTCGGCTGCTTGAAGAGGGGGCCCGAGGGTCGCCTCGGCTGCTTGAAGAGGGGGCCCGAGGGTCGCCTCGGCTGCTTGAAGAGGGGGCCCGAGGGTCGCCTCGGCTGCTTGAAGAGGGGGCCCGAGGGTCGCCTCGGCTGCTTGAAGAGGGGGCCCGAGGGTCGCCTCGGCTGCTTGAAGAGGGGGCCCGAGGGTCGCCTCGGCTGCTTGAAGAGGGGGCCCGAGGGTCGCCTCGGCTGCTTGAAGAGGGGGCCCGAGGGTCGCCTCGGCTGCTTGAAGAGGGGGCCCGAGGGTCGCCTCGGCTGCTTGAAGAGGGGGCCCGAGGGTCGCCTCGGCTGCTTGAAGAGGGGGCCCGAGGGTCGCCTCGGCTGCTTGAAGAGGGGGCCCGAGGGTCGCCTCGGCTGCTTGAAGAGGGGGCCCGAGGGTCGCCTCGGCTGCTTGAAGAGGGGGCCCGAGGGTCGCCTCGGCTGCTTGAAGAGGGGGCCCGAGGGTCGCCTCGGCTGCTTGAAGAGGGGGCCCGAGGGTCGCCTCGGCTGCTTGAAGAGGGGGCCCGAGGGTCGCCTCGGCTGCTTGAAGAGGGGGCCCGAGGGTCGCCTCGGCTGCTTGAAGAGGGGGCCCGAGGGTCGCCTCGGCTGCTTGAAGAGGGGGCCCGAGGGTCGCCTCGGCTGCTTGAAGAGGGGGCCCGAGGGTCGCCTCGGCTGCTTGAAGAGGGGGCCCGAGGGTCGCCTCGGCTGCTTGAAGAGGGGGCCCGAGGGTCGCCTCGGCTGCTTGAAGAGGGGGCCCGAGGGTCGCCTCGGCTGCTTGAAGAGGGGGCCCGAGGGTCGCCTCGGCTGCTTGAAGAGGGGGCCCGAGGGTCGCCTCGGCTGCTTGAAGAGGGGGCCCGAGGGTCGCCTCGGCTGCTTGAAGAGGGGGCCCGAGGGTCGCCTCGGCTGCTTGAAGAGGGGGCCCGAGGGTCGCCTCGGCTGCTTGAAGAGGGGGCCCGAGGGTCGCCTCGGCTGCTTGAAGAGGGGGCCCGAGGGTCGCCTCGGCTGCTTGAAGAGGGGGCCCGAGGGTCGCCTCGGCTGCTTGAAGAGGGGGCCCGAGGGTCGCCTCGGCTGCTTGAAGAGGGGGCCCGAGGGTCGCCTCGGCTGCTTGAAGAGGGGGCCCGAGGGTCGCCTCGGCTGCTTGAAGAGGGGGCCCGAGGGTCGCCTCGGCTGCTTGAAGAGGGGGCCCGAGGGTCGCCTCGGCTGCTTGAAGAGGGGGCCCGAGGGTCGCCCCGGCTGCTTGAAGAGGGGGCCCGAGGGTCGCCCCGGCTGCTTGAAGAGGGGGCCCGAGGGTCGCCCCGGCTGCTTGAAGAGGGGGCCGAGGGTCGCCCCGGCTGCTTGAAGAGGGGGCCGAGGGTCGCCCCGGCTGCTTGAAGAGGGGGCCGAGGGTCGCCCCGGCTGCTTGAAGAGGGGGCCGAGGGTCGCCCCGGCTTCCCCGCGACGGGGGAAAGACAGTATGTCTACTGATTGAGACCAATTTCACTTGACAACGTTAAACCAGTGCCGGCTGGGAGGTTGGCAGTAAGGATTGCCCTAAGTGTTGGGTCCTGGTGCTAGATTGGTGGGATTGCAGCTCTGCATTGGTGGGTGGGGTTGTGCTGGGTGTATGTACTTGGAGAAAGGGCTACAGAGGGGCTTCAGTCACCACTTATACTTTGGGCTCTTCACATTGCTGCTATGGAGGAAACTTACTGACAAATTGTATAATTTTAGTGTTAATAATTACTATAAACACGTTTTTACACCGCATTTTCTTTCCTTTGCAGACAAGTATGTGATTGGTTAGATATCAGTTAGAATGGAGTGTATTCCCTGAACAATAACTGGAAATGATACTGTGATCTGGCCGGGTATTGTAATGTTCCAGCGTTCAGGAAGTCAACAAGTCTGCGCCATCACAGTACAGTGTTTGTCAGAGCTGCATCAGTAAGGCTCTGTTCACATGGCATCCAGTATTAAAAAAAAATAAAACAAAAACTACGTACGTACTTTTATACCTAAAAATGACAACAGCATTCTAGAAGTGATACTTTTGTTATTTTTGTCAGTAAAAGTATTTACATTGCTACATTAACACAGTACCACAATATAATTTTGCATTGTACGTCATCAAAAAACAACAAACTGGATGACAAATGGACGTGAACAGAGCCTTAGTGCAGTAGCGCTGATGAGCATTCTTGACAGCTCAGATCACTGCTGCAGACAATCGCTCAGCAGTGATGTGATCTGTCGCTGCTGGAGCCGAAACGCAGAGACCGGTGGAGCGCTGCGGAGGGGGGAGTTATACTGGTCTTTATTATTTTACATTACTAAAATCATTTGTTGTCTGCTTTTCTAAACGTGGATACCCCCTTGAAGAAGCGTAAATCTGATTGAATGTAAGACGTGATCTGTTCCCTTGCTGAACGCTTCTAATATTCCTCCATATTTAATCAGGAATATTTTCAGAGCCCAGTCCTACTTTTCTACAAGCATGGAGCCGTGATGGGAAGTATTTAGGCTTTCATGTATATTTTAGTGGACTTGTAGCCCGAATAAGACAAGGTGATGGCTCGTGTTTCAGTCTAACCGTATGATTAGCTGCGCCCAGTGTCCGGTTACATGTCCTGTGAATGGACCGGCGCTCGCTGAACATGCACTTCGTCAGGATGTCCTCACACATCGGGGCATTCACTATCTGGCTGACGAGAACACAGGGACCAGGGTTTTGTTTTTTTTTTTAGCTTCAACCACAAATACTCAAAATTCCTCCCATTCCAACATCTGTGGAAGGAAAGAAAAGTTCCCAGAAGGAGGATGACTCAGGATCCGGGATTACTCCCATGTATGTATGCGGCATGGCTAGTTAGGCCCGGGGTTTTGACTATTGGATCACAAATATGTAATATTTTTCATCTGTTTGTATATTTATTAGCAAGGCAGTGTTTAGGGTCTAAAGGTTTTTATACCGACACATCATAGTTAGGCCTTGCGCCCACGTTGCTTTTTTCCTTGTTTCTTACAAACAATAAAAGCAAGGAAAAAGCATCCCAGCAAAGTCTGTGAATCCGGATTTGCGGTGCCCACGTTGATTATTTTTTCCTTGCAGTTTTTGTTGCTGAAAAAAGCAGCATGTCAAATTTTCTGCGTTTTTTTTTCCCTGCTTTTTTTCACCAATTGACTTCAATGGAGTCAGTGAAAAATGCAGGAAAAAAAACGCATGTGTAATGCACACGTTGCTTTTTTGTGGCTACCTGAGCCTCATCTCAGTCTATACCGCGGGCCCTTGCTGCAGGGAAGTCCAGTGATGTCACAAGGTGAATAGAGTTCATGCCGGCGGATCAGCGGGGTTTCCTGCAGATCTGCCGGCATGAACTCAGGTCACCTTGTGACATGACCGGGGTTCCCTGCCTCGCCGTCTTTACCACAGGACCTTGCTGCAGGGATGTCTGGTGACGTAATTGCCCTGGTCTGTGAGGCAATCCTTACCTAAGTAACCCAGGGTTGTCGTGCTTTCAACATGATAGCATTACAGGGACCTGATTGTCAGGGAGAGGTAAGCAATTCCTCTCCTTGCCTCCTGAACGCTCACGCTGATCGCAGCATTTAGGGGGTTAAACTGCCGGGAGCGGCGAGGGCACGGATCGTGGCAGTGAGAACCAGGTCCCTGCTGTAACATCAGCCAGTAACCCGACGGGCGCCATAACTAAAAAACGCACTAATAGCATGGAAAAAACGCGCAAACACAATAAAAAAAAAGTGCAGTGTTTAAGTTGCTCATTTCCTGCCAAAACATGGTGATTTTCTGCACATAAATACCGTATGCAACGTGGGCACACATAGCCTAATTGTATAGGAAGTCTCCAGGCTTTGTATCTGGAATTGTGGCAGATTGTGATGTCACATTATGCGTATACATCTGTATTGTATCCAGTGACTCCAGCATATTTCCATCAAGATGATCTAATGGTGGAAGGGGAGGAAGGGTACTGTGTGTCCTTGCAGGGAGTGGAAGTGCCCCACTCCACATCGGGGGTTTTCATCATACTGTTGTCTATGGGGTGCCATGCTCTTTATGCACGTATACGTTATTTGGTAATAATATTGTGGTAGTGTCGCTGAAAATCCAGACCCACGTACACATTAGATTGCCGATTTTAGACAGGACCGGATTACTATGCCATCCTTATAAACCTTCTCTAACCAGATGTTGATGGGACAGAGAAGATTGGATCATTTTAACTTTCATAGAATTATACAGTTCCATTAAAAACACATGATTTAGCTGAGCCGAGTGTTCATATGTCTGAGGACGCCGGGAGATACTAAGGTGTATGGACATCTTAAAGGGAATCTGTCACCAGGTTTTTGCCACCTAATCTCAGAGCAGCATAATGTAGGGGCAGAGACCCTGATTCCAGCTATGTGTCACTTACTAGGCTGCTTAGACTAGGTTTGATAAAATCACTGTTTTATCAGCAGGAGATTATCATTAGAGGAATAGTCAACCTGCTGCTTCCCTTATTTTCATGAGCTCTGTATAACTCCACCCCCATCACTGATTGGCCTCTTGCTGCCTGTGAGCAGTGTGCACAGCTGCTAATCAGTGCTGTGGGGGGGTTTATACAGGGCTCAGTATTCAGAGAACTGCTAGAGCTGCAGCTTTAACTTTTGTTTTTAATACTTTCACTGTGAGTAGGTGATAAAAGCTGAATTTAGGGGGAAATCCCTCTAAATCCAGTCCCCGCTGTGTCGTGCAGTATTAGTGCAGCACGTCTGGTCCTAGGTGCTAGTAAAGCCCCTCGATCCAGCAGGGATGTGTATAATGAAGCTCCCCACGTTGGGGTCTCCCGGTGTCTGTAAAGGCTTTGCCCGTTTCCACCTCTCTCTTTCCGGACAGACAGACTTCTTGAGTATTTCCCGAGCTGCCTCGCACCGTCCACGCTGTGCCGCCGCCGCATCCACCGTAGAGCCGCCTGTCGCCGCTGACTCAGTGGTGACTCAATGGTGGCCCAGTGGCTTTCTCTCCTGGTAATTACAAGGATTAGAGGAAGAAAAAAAATCTTTTTGTGAGTGTTTACTGAGGATTTTGCACATTGATAGTGTGCCCTGCCGGTGCACGGTACAATCTCATTAGTGTGGAATAATAGGCGGCTGTGCTGCGTCTGATTAGCATTGTTATGGTAACGCATGTCTGAGCAGCTGTTCTGTGTTCCCGCGTAGTTATTAGGAACATTAAACCCAGCTGCAGGCTGCCTGACGATCACTATTGTTCTACAAGCCCATCGTCCGCAGCGGGCCACCCTGCACCGTCCGGGCCCTCGCTGCGGCTTCCTGCCCCAAAATGGCCCTGTGATTGGCCGCAGCGCTGATAACGCTACTAATGTGACACTTGGTGGCTGTCATCGTGCGGCCGGGTGTCTAAAAGGCATTATGTACTTAGGTGTGTGCGTCCCGACTCGCCGTGATCTATTATTGCGTGCTGTCATGGCAACCAGGCTTTATTTATAGAAGACAGCGGTTGTCACAGAGACGTGTCCGCCCTTGGATACGTTGTATTGCTGGGATTTCCAGCTTGCTGCCATGGGCTGGCGGAGCGTCCCCTTTATATAGTGTCTCATATTGCTCCATCTGATGTATAGGAAGGGAGCGCATCCCTATCCAGAAATCACACCCATCTTCTCATGATGAAGGCAATGATGGGGTTAATTTAGTTTTTGCGCACAGTGTCCGGCACACTGCAATGACGACCCCTGGGATGAATATGCACAATATATAGAGCTCCGTGCGCATTCTTGTGCGTGCAGTGTCCGTGCGCATTCTTGTGCGTGCAGTGTCCGTGCGCATTCTTGTGCGTGCAGTGTCCGTGCGCATTCTTGTGCGTGCAGTGTCCGTGCGCATTCTTGTGCGTGCAGTGTCCGTGCGCATTCTTGTGCGTGCAGTGTCCGTGCGCGTCCATGTGCGTGCAGTGTCCGTCCGCGTCCTTGTGCGTGCAGTTCACCCATTGAAGACTAACTGTGCAGAAACTTATACCTCCATGTGCCGCCCCTGCAGCAGTCGGACTGCTCAGATCTGGGGGTTTTGCTGTGGCTCGAGGGTCCCCGGACCTGGGGCTCAGCTGCCACTCGAATAAAAGGGGGAAATATTTACAAGGGGACAGTTCGTGACGCCACCCGTGGTGTGCGGTAAAGGAGTACCTCCACTGCCGATGGGAGTACCCGGGGTGGATTAAGGCGGGCAGTGAGAGGGTAGTCCCTCCACAGGTAGGGAGGGCCCCGGGGCTCCGTAGGGATGGTGAATGGTATGATGGAGGTGATTTTGGCAGGTCAGGACCTGGGGAGGCAAGTGTACTTACTCAGGCGATAAAGTCGTTAGTGCAGCCAATAAGCAGACTGACACAGAAGTAAACCAAGTGTCTGGGTGCCGCTGCCACTCTGGGGAGCCCGTCCGGGTGTCCGTCCCCGCTGGTATTGCTTAGTGGTCCGGAACCTGGTTCCATGACAATTATGTATATGTTCCTGAGTGACCCTTCGGCCTGAAGCTGTCGGGGTCCCGCTCCTTATAGTGATATAGTGGAGCTGTGCTCTTGATGGCTGACACTTGGGATTTCTGTAGGCCGCATAAGCTGGAAGGCCCTATCCCCCTCGTGTTGGTGTCTTTGATCTCTGAGCTCTTGGGGAAAGTTCATAGAGAGACTATCCTCCATAGGTGAATTATCAGGTTGCATGAAGCTACTCCCTGATCTAGGGTCCTGTACCCCGCCGTGCTTGGTATCGGTCCGGTTACTGGACTCTCTGGTGACGACCGTTCTCCAAAACTAAGTCTGGGCACCCTCTCCCAATACCCTGCGACCGGCTCTCTGACTCCTCCGGTCCCAGACCACCGTCTGCGACCTAGCCAAGGTCACACAGGGAGCTACAACTCCCCCAACTCCTCCCTCTTTGAGGGCTACCACTGAACTAACTTCCTCCCACCAATCTGCCTGAACTCTAGGTGGGTGGGCCTATTCTAGCTAGACCACCCACTGGTGTGCCTGACAGGGTGTGGTGTGAGGTGTGGTTAGGAGGGACCCAGAACCATGCAGGGTTCTGCACCATGAGAGACGGGTGCAGTTCCCTGTGACACCCTGATGCAGTCAGGGGCGTCACATCCACATCATGAATCTGCAGTAGTTTTTCCTGCCGTGGATGTTTTTTGCAGCTGGAGGACTGCGGTGGAAAGGTCTATTGGGGCTCAGTCTTACTCGCCTTTGCTTGTCAAACTCCCCAAAACTTTGTGCGTCGTTTACAGCAACTTCTCAGATTTAAAGCCGATCTGTCACCAGATTTCACAATACAAACCAAATGCATCATTTCATAAAGCCCTTAATCCTGAGGAGGCTGGTGTACAGACTTTGAAGATCCATTTCAGCCTGACTGTATTATCTGTAAATAACTGAACATTGTTTAATTTAACTTTAGGGAGGGAAAGGATCAAAAAACTCCAAATTAGTCACTGTCCAATCGAAAGCGTCCAAGAAACTCGTCAGGAAGAAAAAAAATTCTGCCAGATCACTTTAAGAAATGCTTAGTTTTTTGTGAAGTTAAAACGTCCCCAAAGGAGGAGGGTATACTGAAGCAGGTACCCCTGGAAAACGTGTCGTTATTGATCGCTTCAGAAAAAAATAAAACATGTGCACCTAGCCTAATAGATGTTCAGATATGAATTTAAGAGCTACACCAGCCCCATCAGGTACTAAGGCTACTTTCACACTTGCGTTCAGCGCAGCATCTGCTGGACGACGCAGCTGGCGGAAGGAACACTGCATGTAACTTTTTTTGAGCAGCGCAATCCATAGGATTTCACTCCGCATGCTTTGTGATTTAAAAAAAACAAAACAAAAAACTTTATTTTGTCTCTCGGTGGCCGAACGTTCAGCTGAGCAGCCAGCATGTGAGAGCGCTCAGCTGATCGCCCGGCCGCCGGCATGTGAGAGCACTCAGCTGATCGCCCGGCTGCCGGCATGTGAGAGCACTCAGCTGATCGCCCGGCTGCCGGCATGTGAGAGCGCTCAGCTGATCGCCCGGCTGCCGGCATTTGAGAGCGCTCAGCTGATCAGCCGGCATTTGAGAGCGCTCAGCTGATCAGCCGGCATTTGAGAGCGCTCAGCTGATCAGCCGGCATTTGAGAGCGCTCAGCTGATCAGCCGGCATTTGAGAGCGCTCAGCTGATCAGCCGGCATTTGAGAGCGCTCAGCTGATCAGCCGGCATTTGAGAGCGCTCAGCTGATCAGCCGGCATTTGAGAGCGCTCAGCTGATCAGCCGGCATTTGAGAGCGCTCAGCTGATCAGCCGGCATGTGAGAGCGCTCAGCTGATCGTTCACAATAGTCTGCTGCCGGTAAAACTGTAAAGAAAAAAAAAATAAATAAAAAAAAAGCTTTCAGTTGTTTTGTACGATTTGTTGCATCCATTTTGCCATTATATCCAACACATCCGTTGCATCCGTCACACAACGCAATGCAAAGGATACCGTTCAATGCAAGTGTGAAACTAGCCTAAGACTGTTTGTTAAGGTGTGCTGTTTGTAGCGGGAAATCTACAGCCTTGCTGATGGTGGTCAGCGGCAGAGCCATCTTTACGTACCGGTCTCCTTGTCTTGTCCTCTCCTATCAGCAGCAGCCAATTTTAGGATAACAATGACAGGAGCCATCACTACCTGCTGCGATTCCCCACTTACAGATGTGATTTCCTAGAAGCTGCTGTAATGGCACCCGGGACATACACCGGACAGGGAGATGTGAAAAGCAGCCTATTTCGTCTGTTTCCCTCCCCGCCTCGCACGGTCCTCATAGCGGGACCAGACAATTACTGATCATTTCTCTGTAATTGAGCGCTGGATAAATGGGTGAAAATCTTTTTTCTTTTTTTATATTATTCTCCTAAAAATTGATCTCAAAATCCAATTTACAGATAGTCAATGAAATCTGCAAACATTTTAGAACAGGACATAGGATTATACAATCTTTTTGTGCATAAAAATCATATATATATATATATGTATGTATGTATGTATGTATGTATGTATGTATGTATATATATATATATATATATATATATATATATATATATATATATATATATGTATATATATATGTGTATGTATGTATATGTGCATGCAAATGGCTATGTAACTAACGAAACATAAGTTGTCGCATAACCACCATTTGTCACCTCTCCATTGGAATTCGTGTGTGATTGCTGGGGTCCGGCTCCTGAGACTCCCACCCATCCTGAGTAATTAATAGAAGAAATCGGGTGTACGCTGCACTATCGCCATGGAATCTGATGTTAATATAATTCCTTTATTTTTCGTACAAGTCGACACGTTTCAGAGACATCCGTCTCCTTCATCAGGACATCAAAGGAACAGTATGACATCAGCCGAAGAGAAGCTTCTATATACACAAGTGCAGTGCCACGTCAGAGGACCACCCGCCACAAATTCAAATGACTCTGAAACGCGTCGACCTGTACAAAAAATTATAATATCTGATTCCTTGGTGATAGCGCGGCGTACACCCAATTTCTTCTATTGATTTCTACGTCTGTACTTTGGGGCTGCGGCTGTTACCATATCTGCACGTGTTTTTTTTAAGGGGTTGTGACAGTCACAACCACAATACGTGAGTGCGCCTAATTTCTGTTTATTGATTCAATACCGGATAAGACCCTATTGCGCTTCTTTGTTCCACAGTGTTATTTCCTGCAATCTATCCTGAGAAGGGAGTCCTAAGTGCCCCTGTGAAGGAAGTAGCACTGAGCATGTGCGACCACCTCCCCTTTAGACTCTTGGGCTATGTGCCCACGGAACAACGTACCCCCGGATTTTGATGCGGAAAATCTGTGAATTTATCTGGATTTTCTAGATAAATCTGCGGGTTTATGCAAGTACAGACACTCCACATGTTATCCTATGGGATTTGGGGAGTGCTGTGTCCATGCTGCGGAATGTGCGGCTGTGGAATATGCTGCGGATGTCCCGCAGCCACGCGTATCTGCATGTAAACTATTCCTGCGGAAATATATGCGGAATTCCCGACCCTCCACTATGTAGATAGAGGACGGAACTTCCGCAGGTAAGTCACACGAATGTCCACAGGTTTACCGCAGATATTTTGCTGGAATCCCGTAGCAATGGGTAGCTGCGGATTTCGGGGAGCTGCTGGCGGGAAACCTGCGGACATACCTGTACATAGTCCCGTGGGCACATAGCCTTAGAGGACTTCTCACTACTCCAGATTTGCCTGTTTTAGTAAATACCGTACTTGTTTTTTGTTATATGAAATAACTATTTTATATCCTCTGTTTTGATGTTCCTGTTTTGTTTACAAATTTCTGAATAGATTTAACTAGGTGTTACCTGTCCCTCCACTGCCAGCAGTGGTCAGTGTGCGACTATGAAGAAACACCACCCACTTGTCAATTTAGGCTAGAGGAATGGGAGATTGCAAATCTCTAAACTAAAATACTTGTTATTTCATGAGGATTCTGAAGTATTTTGCAGAAAATAAAATACTAAATATATCCGTAGAGGTGACAGCTGGTCCTGTTTAATGCACATGCTCACTAGTGCTCCACACAGGGGACGCTCAGGATTACTGCGGTTACTCATGTATCACACCTGTCTGTAGGTGATATAACCTCTTTGACTTAATATTACATGATACGTCTGGATCTAGTGTTGGCGTGCGCTCAGGAGCTGAGCCTGCACCATAACTGGCAGATGCCACCTGTTATACAGCCGCCAGCTTCCTGTAATGGCAGTGATCTGTAGCGCCCATTGCTGCTGTGTAAATGTTAAATTACGACTGTCATTCACAAAGTGGCATTTAACTAGTGAGGTGGTCGGTACAGGCCTGCACCGGATCCCATTGAGCGATTGCAGCGCAATGGAGGGGTACCAGTGTTGTGATGGAAGCCAGTAGCCTGCCATCTAAGGCAAGGTTCACATTTCCGTTGTTTTGCATCAGTCACATGCGTTGTACAATGGATGACAAGAATAAGAATTCATTGTCGGACTCCATTGTAAAACGTGAGAGAGAGAACGATCAGCTGATCGCTCTCATTAGCCGGCCGCTGGGTGATCAGCTGATCGCTCTCATTAGCCGGCCGCTGGGTGATCAGCTGATGGCTCTCATTAGCCGGCCGCTGGGTGATCAGCTGATGGCTCTCATTAGCCGGCCGCCGGGTGATCAGCTGATCGCTCTCATTAGCCGGCCGCTGGGTGATCAGCTGATGGCTCTCATTAGCCGGCCGCTGGGTGATCAGCTGATGGCTCTCATTAGCCGGCCGCCGGGTGATCAGCTGATCGCTCTCATTAGCCGGCCGCTGGGTGATCAGCTGATCGCTCTCATTAGCCGGCCGCTGGGTGATCAGCTGATGGCTCTCATTAGCCGGCCCGGGTGATCCGCTGATGGCTCTCATTAGCCGGCCGCCAGGTGATCCGCTGATGGCTCTCATTAGCCGGCCGCCGGGTGATCAGCTGATCGCTCTCATTAGCCGGCCGCCGGGTGATCAGCTGATGGCTCTCATTAGCCGGGCGATCAGCTGATCGTTCGGCCGCCGAGAAAGAGCATGCGCAGCGAAATCCTAAGGATTCCGCTGCTCAAAAAAGTTACACTCTTTGTTCCTGCCGGCCGACGGTTAGTCGTTCCACGACTGATCAGTCGGGCGGTGGATGCAACGCAAGAGCATCAGTCACAATCCGCCGCTCATATAAGTCTATGGGAAACAACGGAATCCGCCAAACGGATTGTGTTGTTTATCAGAGCTGCGGATTGTGACTGATGCAAAACAACGGAAATGTGAACCTAGCCTTAGGCGGGCTTTGCACGTTGCGACATCGCAAGCCGATGAGGCGATGTAGCACACGATAGTCCCCGCCCCCGTCACAGGTACGATATCTTGTGATAGCTGGCGTAGCGAAAATTATCGCTACGCCAGCTTTACATGCACTCACCTGCCCTACGACCGTCGCTCTGGCCGGCGACCCGCCTCCTTCCTAAGGAGGCAGGTCGTGCGGTGTCATAGCGACGTCACACGCCAGGCGGCCAATAGCGGCGGAGGGGCGGAGATGAGCAGGATGTAAACATCCCGTCCACCTCCTTCCTTCCGCATAGCCGCCGGCGGCAGGTAAGGTGAAGTTCCTCGCTCCTGCGGCGTTATACACAGCGATCTGTGCTGCCGCAGGAGCGAGGAACTACATCGTACCATCGCTGCAGCATAATTATGGAAAAGTCGGAGTCTGCAACGATGATACGATAACGACGCTTTTGCGCTCGTTAATCGTATCATCTAGCATTTACACACTACGATCTCGAAAGTGACGTCGGATGTGCGTCACTTTCGATTTGACCCCACCGACATCGCACGTGCGATATTGCAAAGTGCAAAGCCGCCCTTAGTCCTCCTGCAAAACCTCGATTGTAGCTGGGCATCATGGAAGCATAGTTTTTATATTAAATTCCCGTTTTCTTCCAATTAAAATCTATTATTTCTCTAATTTAAGGAGATGGTGTCACTGAAAATTTATATTTCTTCCTGCAAAAAAAAAAACTACAAAGCTCTCCTTTATGGATCTTTAAAGAAGTGGAGAAAAAATGGGTGCAAAAATGAAAATTGACTCTGGCAGGAAGGAGTTAAAGTATCTCTACACCCATCATCCTCACCCTGTGGGTCTTCAGTTGTTGGAGAACCACATCTCCCAGCAGGCCTGACAGCCTCTTCTGAGCATGCTGGGAGTTGTAGTTTTGCGGACGCTTTTTAGCCGGATCAGGACCGCAATCCATGGTTGTGTCTTGTGCCCTGCCTGGTGAATGGCCGGGGACATAAATAGATATTTGGGTTAGAGGGGAAGTGGCGGGCGTCCTGTCACCGATTGTTTGGAGAAGTCACACAGGAACATAGCGGTCAGTATAACTATAAAAAGACTAGATAATCTCAGTCAGGAGGGCGGCAGCGCAGGGGAATTATGCCGAGGATTTACACTGGCAGCGTATGACAATCCTCCTAACAATGCAGCAGACAGGCCGTCCTGGGGGCACGGACGAGACAGTCACCCCTGTGCCCTGCGTCAGCCCCTGCACTGACCGCTCTATACACTGGCTCAGGCATTTATTCATGCACTGTCTGTAAATCCCAGCGCCGCCACATACAGTGTATTATAGTGCATTACTGTGCGGTATATAAAGGGAAGCTCACACATTCATACTCCGGGGGACAGACCTCATCCTGTCTGACGTCCTCCTCACCCCTCAAGGATGCGGACAATTTTCGATTTGACATTTCCATTTTTTTCTTCCTCTTCTTCATACAGCCATAACTTTTTTTTTTTTTACGAGTTAGGATTGAAAACGCCACAACTAAACTTATCAAAAAAGGCAAAAAATTACAAATGAGATGAAATAAAAAAAAAATTAAACTAAAGCTGCATCATTTCCCCACTTTTTTTTTTTTTTTTTTTAATGACATGTCAGTGTGATTCTCCAGATCAGTATGTGCCCGGTGAGCAGTACTATAGCTCAATTATTATTTATTTTTTTGTCTTTACTATTTTAGTGACTTAAAAGGGAAAATTCCGCACTTTTCAAAAGGGTCATTCCGTGTCAAGTGGACCAGTGGTCCCCACTCGACGTTCTCCGATTTTGCTGAAAATTTATAAGGATGTACATGTATGTTTGAAAAGAGGTTCTGTAAATTTTTAGGGCCAGATCTCAAATACATTGGGCACTGTTGACCTTTCACTGGAGGCCCCCCCCAAGGCTGCGGCTTCAGCTAAGAGGATTTTGCAAACTTTGGCACATAGCCATTAGAGTTCTATACTGGCTATGATGCTGAAATTCGGCATACTAGCTCAACTTTTGCTGCTAAACGCGATAAAATTATTACCGGCTATGACAAAACAATATTTCGGCCGCAATTTTGTGTCAAAGTAGCTTGCAAAACGCCTCGCATAAAATTTATGCCAAACTTTGCCCATATATAACTCAAGACCAAAAACCAATAGGAACTGGTGCTTTACCCTGTACAACAAACATCTTCATGACTTTGCATTGCTGCAATATCACGGTCAAAGCATATGTATTTGTGGAAATATTCACACCCACATATGATGACAAACTTTAAAAAACCGAATTTTACCTATTTTTAGGTCAAATTTCCAAAAAAGGGTACCCCTAAAATATATTAATTCTGTTATCATTTGAAAGAGCACATTTTTCTCTACAAGGATCATTGGGGTTTTTTTTGGAGTCTCTCCATTTAAGAAAAGTTTCAGCATCATAGCCAGTATAGAACTCTAAGGCTCTGTGCGCACTAAGAAATGGAATTTTCTTGAGAAAATTCCGCATGCTCTCAAAGATTACCGCACCCGCTGTAAAAAACCGCGGGAAACCGCACCCGAAAACCGCATGCGGTTTGCCGCGGTTTTACCGCGGTATTATTCGCGGTATTGCCGCGGTATTGCCGCGGTTTTGCCGCGGTTTTGCCGCGTGTGGATTGGGATGTGCTTTATTGCATTCAATGCAATAAAGCACATTGAAAAAAAAAAAAGTCATTTAATTCTGAGATAGTAGATAGACAGAAGAATAGATAGAGGGATAGATAGACAGACAGAGGGATAGATAGATAGATGACAGATCGCTGCATTTCCCACGGTCGGCAGTGAGTTCACATTACCGGCCGTGGGAAATGACCGGTAATTACCTCTGCTGCTTTCATTCAGCGCTGTGTCTGTGACAGTCGCGGCTGGATGTAAGCAGCGCAGGACCTGTGGATTACGTCGGAGCGGTGGATTACGCCGGAGCTTTGGTGCGGGAGGGGTTAATAAAATGGTGAACGAGGCTTGTTTGTTTTATTTAAAATAAAGGATTTTTCGGTGTCTGTGTTTTTTTCACTTACGGGTTGATCATGTCAGCTGTCATAGACGCTGCCATGATCAAGCCTGGAGTTAATGGCGGTGGTCCCCCACCATCATTAACCCCTTGTATTACCTTGCTGCCACTGCTACACGGCGGCAAGAAGAGCCGGGGACACGCCGGTGCTGCCGCATAATGCATGCGACAGTCCCGGGGCAGCTGCGGCTGATATTCTCGGCTGCCGGAGGGGGAGTGAGGCGGGGGACATTAACCCTGCCCCTCTCCCTCCCCAGCCTGAGAATACCGGGCCGCCGCTGTGTGCTTACCTCGGCTGGAAGGTAAATATGCAGCGGAGCCCACGTTCTTTTTTTTTTTTTTTTTCTTTCTATATTTCCGTTTTCTTTCTATGTGTGTTCTATGTGTCTGTGATGTCTATCTGTGTCTGTGTGTGTCTGTGATGTGTTTGTGTTTACTCTCTGCTTTGCTTCCTCTTCCTGTAATGACATCACTTCCCTGCAAACCGCAGACAAGCGATGTACATTACCGGAGGTAAACCGCGAAATACCGCAGGGAATAACGCAGGAAAACGCAGTGAACCGCACAGAATTTGCTGCCTGCGTTATTCCCTGCGGGATTTCATGATTAACATTGGAGTCAATGGAGTGAAATCCCGCAGCGACGTGCGGAAAAGAAGTGACATGCACTTGTTTTTGCTGCGGAATTCCCACAGCAAAACATGCAGCTGTCAAATTCCGCCCAGTGCGCACAGGATTTTTTTTCTCCATAGGATTTGCTGGTGATTCACTGCAGAGATGTTATGAACATTTTCTGCAGCGAAACATGCAGCAAATCCGTGGAAAATCCGCGGCAAAATCCGGTAAGTGCGCACATAGCCTAATGGCTATGTGCCAAAGTTTGCAAAATCCTCTTAGCTGAAGCCGCAGCCTTGGGGGGGGCCTCCAGTGAAAGGTCAACAGTGCCCAATATATTTGAGATCTGGCCCTAAAAATTTACAGAACCTCTTTTCAAACATACATGTACATCCTTATACATTTTCAGCAAAATCGGACAACGTCGAGTGGGGACGATTTTTAAAACTGGTCCACTTGACACAGAATGACCCAAAAAAATAGATAAGGGGGTTGTGTCTCAATTTTTCAAGACCTATAACCTTTATATTGTTTCTACTAACAGCTGTTTGAGGGCTTGCTTTTTGTGTACCGAGCCACATTAATTGGTATTTTTTTTTCTTTTATGCATTTAAATAGCTTTATATGTCAGAGACTAAACTGTTATGGCCACAGCAATATTGAATTTGCTGTTTGTTTTTTGTTTTTTTTTAACACTTTGCCATATTTAGCTTAATGTAGTGATATATATATATATATATATAATCTAAATATATACACACATACGATAGTGTTATGAGGTGTGTGTGTGTATAATTCATATATATTGAGGTGTGTGTGTGTGTGTGTGTGTGTGTGTGTGTGTGTATATATATATATACTTTTACTGGTGGAGTAATTTGCATACCTTTTTTCCCCAGTGGTCATTGCCTGGCTGATAAGACTCCTCATTTTCCCTAGACCACCATGACGACCTCCCACCCAGCACTGACAAGGGACAATGGCCTCCGTCTGCAGATTTCTATCTTTTCCCCACTATGGTCAGGGTGGGTATGATGGACACTGTGAGTTTTAGTATGGTTACATACTAGTTATTTCACTAGCAGACACGGTCAGAAGAGCCCCAGTGTGAGGACAATATATGGGCCCTTTGCTGCCCAAGAGCTCATGAAAAAGCACAATTCCTCCTGCTCTGGAGGTAGAAATGGGAATGATCCGTCCGCCCCCGGGTTATGTGACTATACACGTTCTTCGTAGTGTTGGGTGAGTGTTTTGTGACTGTGCAGTGGGCGGCCCTGCACTGGTTGTGTGTCGTGGTGGCGTGTTGCGTGTGTTTGCACCGTGACCTGGCACTTTCTCTCCCAGGACGATCCCTGCGGTCTCCTGCACCTCCCATGTGTGACGTGCAGTCGCTCTGCTGCCTTCTTAGCACCGGTGAGTCTATAGGGTGTCACGCTCTGAGATAAACCAGTTCCTCGGCTCTCGCCTGCATTTGTTTAATTACCTTATTTTTTCCTTTTTGATTGTAATCGCGCCTATCATCCATGATGTCACCTGCTCGGCATTCTTCCTCCAGCTGGTGCCCTTCATAGGACAACCGGACCATGTCTGTCCTTACAACCGGCTGTATGTACGTGACCACGCTGTGGGCTGGGAGCTTCATGGTCAGAAGACTTTATCTGTCGTTGACATTAATCCTTCTGTTAGCATCATACTTATACCATACTCATACCCAGAACCTTCCCTAACTAACATGGGTCCTGGGCAATTTGCAAAAATGTTCTTATGTCAGGGCTTTGTGATACTCTGCCTGGCATCCAGCTGAAAAGGACATTTTGGTAGAACTTTGTGGGATATAACAAAAATCATGAAAGTTTGAATGAGACTTAAGTTTACCTTTCTTGACATTGTTTTGTCTTTGGTAGCTTATGTTTTAAGTAAAGCTGCTTTGTTTTTGCTACCTGCTAGTATATGGCTCTGACAAACCATTATTGATACAGTCGTGCCAATTACATGCATTTTTTTTGTCTGATTTTCTGCATCTAATGCAATTCTATGGGGAAAATTCGCACATAAGACTCGGTGTACCTGCAAGAAAAGTTGACGTGTTCTGGATCTTAAAGGAGCACCGCAGGATAACGTCCGGGTTTACACAGGATAACTAAACAAAAAAAAGCACAAGGGGTGTGAGATTTTTGATAAATCTTATTCCCTTGCTGGAGCTGCACTTTTACTTAGTGAAAATACACGGCACAAAAACTTTTTGTGGGAATTTTAACTTTAGGGATATTTCCATATCCAAGATCCTATGCCTATTAATATGTAGTAGGGGTAGTGATGATGATAATAATAATAATATATAATTGATAATAGGAATTACCTCCAATTATAAATGTAGTAGCTATGTCACTAACCTAATGTGCAGGGTATTGCAGCTTCAATTTCCATGGTTATGACTACAAGCAAATAACTGTTACTATGAGTGCTTGTAACCATGGATACCTAAGGTTGCAATGCCCTGTACATGAAGTAAGACACATGGCTAATCAGGAGAACTATACTACATTTCTAAATGGAGATGTTGGCTATTATTATTATTATTATTACTACTACTACTACTACACCTACTACATATTAGGATAGGATCTTGGAGATGGTAATAATCCTTTTTTAAGCTGGAAAAACAGAATAGCATGGTCTCACTGCCCCCCAATATCAAGTTAAAACTGCTTTGGGTGCACGTGTCAGTCTTGACATTGAGAGCGATATATATATATATATATATATATATATATATATATATATATATATATATATATATATATATATATATATATATATATATATATATATATATATATATATATATATATATATATATATATATTTTTATATATATATATATATATATATATATATATATATATATATATTTTTTATATATATATATATATATATATATATATATATATATATTTTTTATATATATATATATATATATATATTTTATATATATATATATATATATTTTATATATATATATATATATATTTTATATATATATATATATATATATATATATATATATATATATATATATTTTATATATATATATATATATTTTATATATATATATATATATATATATTTTATATATATATATATATATTTTATATATATATATATATATTTTATATATATATATATATATATATATTATTTTATATTATTATTTTTATTATTATTTTTATATATAATATGGATAGGGAGAGAGATCTATATCGAACAGTCTTAATATATATTGATATAGTCACACTGAGTTTTTTGGGGGGAAACTGTCAAAATCCTCATCATAAACCTTAGTTTCTTCTCCAAAAGTGCATAGAAAAGACTGTGCACCTGTCCTCATGTCTAAGACTTGTGCCGGTTTGAATGCTCTGTAACTTGCCATCTACTTGTTTTGAGTAGGTCATTCCTCCTTGTCACCATTTTGCCAGCACCATAGGTGCTGGAATATTCTTTCCTTCACTTTACAGAATGCATTGCTACTTCTGTTCTGTTGTCCAATAACTTTTCCTGCCCTGAATGGAAAACACACCTCTGTTATCTCAGAACCCTTTTAGAAAGACCCGTCTGCACTTCCTGTAATACGTTTCAGTCGGTAGACGACAGGTAGCAGACAGCGAGCTAGACGGAAAGGAAACCCAGTGACTAGTGATATTTCGGGGACCAGACCACGTTTTTCTCGGGATGTGTGGATGGTCTATCACCTGTGACTAGGTTGTCGGAGGGTACAGTCCCCATATTTTGCTGCCGCAGTCGTCCTCTAGTTGTAGATGTTCATTTCTCTCTGCTTTGGGTGGACAGCGCTAATCAGTACATTGCATGGAAGATCAGGTCTTCTTACCCAGAAGGGGATTTTTCCGCTCCTTGTGACTGCGTCCTTGTGTAATTGCTGTGTCACTTCCTTTGAGGTCATCGGGACCGTTTTCCAGTACGAGTCTGAAGTCATTTATCTCATGTACTCTTCAATGTGAAACGTTCCCTGGTTAGCTTCTCTATGTTCATTTTACTGTTCCCCTTTTCCCTCACAAGTGTGGAAATTTCTAAACACTGGCGGAAAATGGCAGAATTATCTAGAACAACTCCTGGGATGAGTTTGCACAAGTTCTGTGTGCACATTTGTGCTGAGACTATATAGAAATCATCCATTTCTTCATATCAGTCCGTACCCCACAAAAACAGGGCGAAGAAAAAGAGGGAAGATGGATTTGGGGATGAGAATTTTTCACAACGTAAAAACGGAAAAAATCCAATATAACTGATCACTTATTGTATTTAAAGAAAATGCCCAACTATGGGAAGGTTAATGCGAGCGCAGAGCAGCTGTAATCTCGCTTATATATATAAGGGCTACAATTCCTGGGAGGCCCATGGCCCCTGCGACCTGAATGAATACATCATATAGGCCTACTATACATATAGACCCAGACCTGCAGCCTTAATTCAAGCGAAAAAATGTCCATTCATTCAAATTGGCCCCTAGATATGATTTCTGACCACTTAAAGAGACTTAAGGGGGCTTTACACGCTACATCGCTAATGCGAAGTCGTTGGGATCACTGAATTAGTGACGCACATCCGGCCGCATTAGCGATGCCGTTGCGTGTGACACCTATGAGCGATTTTGCATCGTCGCAAAAACGTGCAAAATTGCTCATCGGTGACATGGGGGTCCCTTCTCAAAAATCGTTACTGCAGTAGTAACGATGTTGTTCCTTGTTCCTGCGGCAGCACACATCGCTCCGTGTGACACCGCAGGAACGAGGAAGCTCTCCTTACCTGCCTCCCGGCCACAATGCAGAAGGGAGGAGGTGGGCGGGATGTTGCGTCCCGCTCAGCTCCGCCCCTCCGCTGCTATTGGGCGGAGGTTCAGTGACGCAGCTGTGACGTCGCTGTGACGCTGAACGAACCGCCCCCTTAGAAAGGAGGCGGTTCGCCGGTCACAGCGACGTCGCCGGGCAGGTAAGTATGTGTGACGGGTCTGGGCGATGTTGTGCGGCACGGGCAGCGATTTGCCCGTGTCGCACAACAGATGGGGGCGGGTACCCACGCTAGCGATATCGGTACCGATATCGCAGCGTGTAAAGCGGCCTTTATTCTAAATGTCATTTGTTCTTTATCTGGTGTAAATGCCGCTATTCTCCTGTATCCGGCGTTATTTTTTTAAAAAAAATGTTCTGCGCTTATCCATTCCTGATATAGCCCCCTCTTCTCTTTTATATTAATCTAGTTTTGTTTGATATACACCAAAACAATTATTGTTTAGAGGAATTATATTGAAGACCTCTAAAAACAAATACATTATTAGATAATAGAGTAAAAGGGTAAAAAAAAACAAAATTAAATAGAATAACAAAATTCAGTGTTGTTATATGTGACACACAACAAATACTTTATTGTGGGAGTATATCTAAGGTCATAAGAGCAGTGGAAGCCTAATTTACCAGACTTCCACTACCGCGTTTCCCCCTGTTGCACGTGGAGGTGGCACATGGGCACTCTGTTCATATCTCAGCATGGACCCACGTGGGGCTTATTGTACCCCTCATTGAGGATCCCCTTCCATTGCTGATGGCCAATATTTCTATGGGACTTGTTATAGCCCTATTTTCTACATGCCCTGATGAACCCCATTGACCAAAAAGAGGGGAAATGCGTCGGGACCTTTTTTGAAGGTCGTAATTGGCTAAGTACCTCCTTTTTAGTCCGGCCAAAAGAATTTAAAGATTATTTTTTTTTTTTAACCGATTATGATTTAGGAGACAGTCGCCTACTACTGATTGGCCCTTTTATGTTTATTATAACTTTATGTAATCAATCAGTGACTATTCTTTTCTTCTTTATCTATGTATGGCACATCTGCACTTTATGGGTTTTGGTGTTAGATACCATAAATGTGGTTAGTAGGGGCAGTATAGGGAGCGGAACGGGGGCACCAAACAGTAGGGTGTATTTCCCCTGTTAGGCAGGTGCGGAAATGGGGAAAGCCAGGCCTCCCAGTACTAGTCTGGCGCCCAAGCCTGGGAAATTGGCTCACGCCCCTAGATAAACTACCACAATCGGGTATTTGTTTGTGTCACATATCACAACACTCTGTTTTTTGTTGTTCTATTTTATTTTTTGGGTTTTTTTTACTATTTTAATCTTTTATCTAATAAACAGTCTGTTTTTAGAGGTCTTTTCTGTGGTCTCTAGTTTTGATTGCCAAGGGGGCATGGTTCTCATGAAGAATTCCACAGACCACGCCCACTTGGCTTTTAAAAAACAAACTAACAAAAACCTGGATTCACAAGATGTGATAAAGAGGTGATTTCTCAGGAGCGGAGAGGCGCAGGGAGAAAGGACAAACGGGAGAACAGCGGCATTTCCTTGGAGGGAAGAGTCCGTTTTTAAATGCAATTTTGAATGGTTTTGATGCTGGTTCCCCCAAATTTTCATCCACACATTACATTACTCTGATTTTTACTACTTTGCAATGTTTTTCCTTTGGAAACCCCCTGGCGGAGGACCTGCAGGTATTTCTCAGAAGGAGCGTTCCAGTAACGAGGCGTTTCCTGTGGTTGGGGCTGTGGTGGACGGGGGCACACACAGGGGGTCTTCCTTGGTGGTACTGCTGTCCTCTCCATGGTGGCGGGGTCTGGTGTTTATACTGTCAGACATTCCAGTGAGAGCAGAGCCTTTTCTCTGGTAAAGGTCATGAGCGGAGCCTGCAGCCTGTAGAGCAGGCTTTGTTGTCTCAGGAAGTAATGATTAACATGTATGTGTGTCCGCCCACAGAGTACTGTACGGGCACTGCACTTTCTGTTGTCATTACCCCGAGTTTCCTCTATCACAAGGGATGATCATTCATGTGAGCAGCGTCTGCCGTGACTAGTGAGGAAGACGCCATGTATGTACAGCTTATTATTCCGGTGTGACCGAGGAGCGGCCTTTAGTGCTGCGTCTGCTCATCTGCTGCCGGTGGATCAGACGTATGTTCCCGACTTCCTTCCATTTCTGTAAGTGACCCCGCCAGTAACACCTTATATCCTTTACAGGCTCCTTCTGACCTCAAGGGCTTCGGGTTCTCTGTGTCACACGAGCGGACCTCAAACAGTCCGGTCCGGGATGTCACCAAAGCCGTGAGATTGGAAAGTTCTTTTCTACATCGCTTTTTTTTTTTTTTTGGGCAGTCACTCAATGTAAACCTGCCTGTACATACTTCTCATACGACATTGGGGTGGTACGTCTTATGTCTGAGCTTAAGAATTGCAGGTCAGGTGGTATCAAGGGTTGTGCCACCGCAGGAATTTAAAGGGGTCTCCCACTCTTCACAAGGCAATCTTTCAGGATTCGTTTCTCATCTCAAACTGGTGCTGTGCCAGCGAAATATAGAAAAGCAGCATGTCATGTCTTGCTTCTCCTTATGTCTTTAAGTACGTTTTTCTAGCAATAGGTGTATTGACACTTATAAAGCGCCTGCATATTCTGCAGCGCTTTACCGACTTATTCGTCACTCTCCCCATTGGGGCTCACAATCCAAATCCCCTATCAGTACGTCTTTGTGTGTTTCCTCCGAACTCTTCGGTTTTCTCCCCCACTCCAAACTCCTTTCAGATGTTGTTTTTGGTGAGATTTGAACCCAGGACCCCAAATGTTAACCACTGAGCCAGTGTATAGGTGGATCCGACTTGCAAGGTGATCAGTTGCTCTTGTCCTGTCCACACATGTCACAATATCAGTTATGTGATGACCGCTCCATTAGGATGATGTGATTATTTCCTTAGGTCAGAAGGTCACGAGAAATCTCTATTTCAATCAGACCTCAATCCAAGATGGTCAGTGGCTGAAAATGGTTTCACTTTTACCTAATGCCAATCCAATGTGACCATGATCCGTTTCTGCCACTAACTTACCAGGATCCCTACAAGGATTAGACTCCCTATCATGTAATTGGGCAAATCTGTGGATTTTGGGCATAGTTGGGACCAGTGGAAATGACACCACAGATTTCATGATTGTGATTCTACATAAATCACATTCAGATGCTACAGAATATTTTGTGTGGATATTAAAAATCAGGCACTATACACCGACCATACATTTTTCTACAGATTCTGCATGGAGAAGTTGTTGCAATGGGTGTAATCCTCATATGGATCTGCCACGTGACACGGATGCATCTTGTTGGGTGGAAATAGAGGCAGATTTCAGCCTGGAATATGTCCTAAAAATCACGAAAATTCTCTTGTGATCAAACCTTTATTTCATTGCACGGCAGGTGGATTAAGCGCAGATTTCGACCTGTGAAGTTAGTCTTAGGCCCTGTGCCCACGTTGCGTATTTGCATGCAGTTACGCTGCATATTGCACTGCAGTGTAACTGCATGCGTCCTGCGTCCCCAGCACAATCTATGAAGATTGTGCATAATCCATGCCCACGTTGCGTTTTAGAACGCAGCGATTTGCATGCTGCCAAATCGCTGCGTTCTAAAAAGCAACATGTCACTTCTTTCGTGCGCTCTGCATGCTGTCTCCATTCTGTCTATAGGGAGAGGCAGCATCCAGAGCACACAAATTCTGCAGTCACCAAAGTTTCAGAACGGAGCTTTTCAGCTGCGCTCTAAAACGGACATGCAGTGACCTAAACGCTGCGTTGCAGAGCGCACACACATGGGCACAGAGCCTTAAAGCGTGCCAACGTGGAACTCTGATCACGGGTCATGCATTATTAATAAGGATGAGTGTGATAGTTGTTGACCCCCACATTTAACTTGACTCCTTATGGGGTAAAAATTGGATGGCAATCTCAGAAATTCTGATTTGGTTATAAGTTTTCCTGTTTGCTTCTATTCTGATGCAGATATTTGTGCTGCAGGGATGTCAAACTTAAATACACAGAGGGCCAAAATTAGAAACTTGGACAAACTCACTAGCCAACATACTCACAGGCCCCATGTAGTCTTTTGTACAGAATAATGGGCCCTACATAGTCCTCCTTATAGTATTATGGGCCCACATAGCCCTCCATACAGAATAATAGGCCCCACATAGTCTTTCGTACAGAATAATGGGCCCCACATTGTCCTCTATATAATATTATGGGCCCCACATAGTCCTGAATACAAAATTATGGACCTCACATAGGCCTCTATATAGTATTATGGGCCCCACATAGTCTTCCATACAGAATGAGCCCAACATAAGCCTTCATACAGTATAATGAGACCCACATAGCTCTCCATATAGTATAGTGAGCCCCCATATTGTCTATACTGAATGTGCCCTACATAGTTTTCCATATAGTATTATGGGTCCCACATTAAAAAAAAAATAAATACTCTCCTTTCCTTTCCCCTGCTGCTCCGGTCTTTTCATCGGAAGCTCTTCACGGGTGATATAGTGACCACATCGCAGAATGATGAGACAGTCAGACGCAGAATGATGGTGGCCGGAGTGGGCGACTTCCATCATTGCTTTCAACTGTATCGGTGTATCGGCATCTCGGCTCCAGGCCAGGCCGGCTTCACGGGTCAAATAAGCTCAGTATGTGCCTAATATGGCTTGTGGACTTGACATATGCATTGTACAGCAATGAGGAAGACGAATAGTTTATGGGGCTTTGATACGTCCCATTCTATCACTGCTTATATTAAATGTGTCACGGATGTTTCATCACAGGGGAAACTAATAAAGTGTATTCTGCGGTGAGTGCGCGGATACCTGGGAGTATGTGGGTTACTCCCTGTCACCTGCGCTTCTGGTGATTACATCTCGCTATATATAGGGCTTATATACTGGGGTGGACAGAGCTGGGGCTATTTCTGCACCATTAGGGATGTTGCTGCTTCCTAATATGTCTGGATCTTGTTTATTAAGTAGATGAATTGCATTGCGGAACTTGTAAGATAATGTGAAATACTGGAACTATGACTGTCACTTCTACTTTCTGTCCACGTCACTTCCAGTAGCGGTAGGTGATTTCTGTGTAGTCTGTATATGCCCAGACCCATCCATAATGATCCTATGCTCCGTCATTTGTGAAATTATTTCAGGCTATCCTCTGATCAGCTATCTTTATATAATATAGAAAGTGCCAAGTCCTCTTTACTGGGCTCGCCTCCTCTTGACCGCCTATTCTTGGTATGCAGTTAGCCAGTTATCTGCCGATTTGCTATTGGTCCTTCTTGTGGATCTTTATGACCAGCCCAGTGTTTTCATTATAGCGGCCAGTGCTAGGGTAATGTAGTATTACAAGGTGATCACCTCTTATCAGCCAGGCTTCTAAATAAGCTTTAATGCGGCATATGTAAGATCCTGTCTCAGACATGCGCTCTGCGCTGACAGTTGGACCTTGGTCCGGAGCTATACCCATCAGCAGACGTATCCTCCCTTTAAAAATTCCGAGCAGAACCGTTTGTTTCCCATGTTTCGCCTGTCAGCTGATACGTTGTGTACAAGCCCTTGACAAGTTTATGACCTAGCATAACTATCATGAACTGAGCGGCCTGCAGTGACGGCCTTGGCTTCCTAAATCCTAAATGGAAAGTTTTGTGAATTTCAGAAAGAAAACAAAACTTGATAGAGGATGAGCTATTGTGCTGAAAACCTAAAACGAAAGTCATAGGAGCCCCATTGAAGCAGAGTCCCCTCTTACAAAGTAATATTGCCATGAGTGCCCCCTTATAAAGTGATCATGGCTTGCATGTCCCATATTAATTAATGATGCCTTTTCAATACCCCATTATAAAAGCAATAATGCCCCAAGTGCCCCAGAAAAAAATGAATGCTTTCAGTGCCCCTTAGTTGCCCACTTAACCAGTATTAATGGCCGCATTGCCCACTTAACCAGTATTAATGGCCGCATTGCCCCCTCAACCAGTATTAATGGCCGCATTGCCCCCTCAACCAGTATTAATGGCCGCATTGCCCCCTCAACCAGTATTAATGGCCGCATTGCCCCCTTAACCAGTATTAATGGCCATATTGCCCCCTTAACTTTAGAAGTCCCAGAGAGGGGTCATTTAACATTTCTACCATTGGAACCCTATGGAGCTCGAAATTCCTGGGACTTCTAGTGTTAACCAGTATTAATGGCCACATTGCCCCCTTAACCAGTATTAATGGCCACATTGCCCCCTTAACCAGTGTTAATGGCCACATTGCCCCCTTAACCAGTGTTAATGGCCACATTGCCCCCTTAACCACTATTAATCGCCACATTGCCCCCTTAACCACTATTAATGGCCACTTTGCCCCCTTAACCACTATTAATGGCCACATTGCCCCCTTAACCACTATTAATGGCCACATTGCCCCCTTAACCACTATTAATGGCCACATTGCCCCTTAACCACTATTAATGGCCACATTGCCCCCTTAACCACTATTAATGGCCACATTGCCCCCTTAACTAGTATTAATGGCCACATTGCCCCCCTTTACCACTATCCATGCCCCAAGTGCCATCCCCAAGAGATAATAATATTGCATTGAGTACCAGTTTAAAAGTAACTGTGCACACGTTGCTTTTTTGTGTGCTTCCTTTCTGCACATAAAAAGCATGTTTTTGCAGGAAAAGAGCAGCTGAAAAAATGCATATTTTTTTATTGCATTTGGGCGCTTTTTCACGTTTTTTTTTCCATATTTTTTTTTTTTTTTTATCATGGCGATCGAGGGGGTCTCGGGTGCTGTACCCCCACGATCACCGCTGGGACCCAGCTCTCACTGCCCGGAGTGGTCCCAGTGCCGTTCCCAGCAGTATAACCCCCTGAATGCTGCGATCAATGCGATTGCAACATTCAGGAGGCAGGGAGAGGGATCTCTTACCTCTCCCTGCCTATGGGGTCCCTGTAATGCGATCACAGGGACTTGATTGCTGCCATATTAACCTTGTGTTGTCACCATAACAACCCTGGGTTACTGAGCTACGGAGAGCCTCACACACCACGCTGTATGCATGGTATGTGAGGCAAAGCGCTGCGATATAATCCATTGTAGTGCTAAAGCATTGCAGGGGATTATAGAAACGCAAAAATAATTGACATGCTGCTTTTTTCAGCAACGAAATCTGCAAGAAAAAAGCAGCGTGTGCACAGCAAGTCACGATTCTCATAGACTTTGCTGGGATGCTTTTTCCTTGCAATATTGATTAAAATCTGCAAGGAAAAACGCATGAAAAAAGCTGACACAAACGCATCGTGTGCACACAGCCTAACAGTGCACTAGAAATATAATAGATTTTACCCCACACAATCCACATTGATGTGATGCGGTGACGTATTCTCGCTCCCTGCTCCAGTTTGCCGAGGTCCTGTCGGCAGCAGGGTGCAGGTCCGGGAGGGATGCCGCGGGGAGCCCATGCTTTGCTGATGTATCACAGGTTTTTAGCTTTATCCATGATCTGTCAGCACTGATACAGTTGAGTGTCCTTCACCCGACCGGCCGTGAACCATACATTGAGGGTCCACAAGCCACGTGGAGGACCCCTTCCTACAGTGTTGATTCATGTAACCAGCACTTGGGACCCATGCAATGTTTGTATAATGATGAGGCTGAATTTGCAGAGTATAAGCAGGAAGTGTTGTCATAGGGTCCCCTGAGTAGTGTGCTGCTGACATCAAATCAATTCTTGAGTGAAAAAGTTGGTTTTATCTTCAGTTTTCTTGTGTGTAACCACCTGAAAAATGAAAACCAGCGATGGCCGAGAGCTCTTCTACCAAGAGCCTCCATTTCTGTATAGTCCTTTACTGGGGGATCTTTTACATGAAAATCTGAGTGTGATTAGTAGTTGGCCATTGTACAAGGCTTGTATTGTGTAGGCTGTGTAGGGTTAAAATGGCCTTAACGTTGTATAATTGTCGCAGTCAGTTTGTGCACCACAGAGGTATAGAGAAGGCCGTGCAGCTGCTATGGGGGCCGAAACCCAGATTAAAGGGGTAACAAAAGAGAAAATGGTGTGGGGAATTAAACCAGGAGGGCTGGAAAGAAGCGTGCCAACAGGAATCTGCTTGTCCCAGGTGATCAGTACTCCAATGGTGTTCTTCTATGTACAGCTCCTGTCATCTGCATCACAAATGCTATTTAAAGGGTTTTCATGAAGATCGACCCAACACTTATCCACAAGATAAATGATAGGTGTTTATTTGCTAGGGTCTCACATTGCTATAGGTGATCATTGTGTGCTCGCTGGGGGCTCCAAAACTTTATAAGTGGACAGTGTGGCCCGGTGGCTCAGTGGTTAGCACTGCAGTCTTGTGGTGGCTCAGTGGTTAGCACTGCAGTCTTGCAACGCTGGGGTCCTGGGTTCAAATCCCACCAAGGACACCATCTGCAAGGAGTTTGCATGTTCTCCCCGTGTTTGCGTGGGTTTCCTCTGGGTTCTCCGGTTTCCACCCACACTCGAAAGACATACAGATAGGGAACCCAGATTGTGAGCCCCAATGGGGACAGTGTTGTCATTGTATGTAAAGCGCTATGGAACTAACAGCGCTATATAAATGAATAAATATTAAATATATTATATAGTGTCTGATTGCTGGGGCCCCCAAATGTGGATATGTGGTCAGTGTGATTGCTGGGGACTCCACTGGTTTCCTGATGGTAAAGGGTTGTCTGGTCACAGGATATTAATGATGTATCCAAAGAATAGGTTATCAATATGAGATCAGTGGGGTATAACACTCGTCACCCCCATTGACTCTTTGGCTGCTTTCACACATCTGGTTTGTGCTAAGCGGCACAATCCGGCTCAAAAACCTATGCAACAGATGCGGCGAAAAAAACGGATCCGTTGCATAAGTTTTTCCATGCGGACCGTCCGGTTTTTGACGGATGCGGCTTGATACTGAGCATGCGCAGTACAAAAAAAAAACGCATTACAAAAAAACGCATCCGGCGGCCAGATGCGGTTTTTGCCGCAGGACGCCGCATCCGGTATTCATAGGCTTGCATTGTGAATCGTGGATCCGGCGCGATGCAGCTTTTTTCGCCGCACAAAAAAACGTGCCAGACAACGTTTCATCCGGCCACTAATGCAAGTCTATGCGGGAAAAAAACGCAACCAGCGGCAAAAAAACCAAATGGTTGCGGTCTTCTGCAGAACGCCGTAGTGTGCCGCATGGCAAAAACGTGCGGCTCCTCCTCGGGGTGTAGTGGCCGCTGCCGAGTTCTGTAGAACGGCTGCTCTTCCCATGGATAAAAGCTGCAGCACTCGGCAGCCGCTGCTACACGATGGACAGAGCTGCTCTGCTCCAATCAGTGTTCATATTCACCCGGAGCTTATAACAGCTGATAGATGAGGGTGCCCGGTGTCAGACCCCCAACAATGTCATATTGATGACCTGTTATCTGGATAGGTCACCCATATACTCTCAGCGGACAGGCCCTTTGAATATTTGGTTAGTTTGGATGTCAACTGTGGATAAAGTGTCAATCTTGGGGACAGCCATTTTTATTTTCCAATTGCTAGGGTAATAAGGTCCAGTAAATTGCCATGTTCAGCTCCTGGGTGAACGGAGGACCGGTCCTGGGAGCATTGGGCTGAGATGTGTACTTCGGGAGCAGAAATGCTCCGTGTGTGTAATCTGTACCCGAGCTGACCCGAGGCCGGTGATGGTGGCCATCTCTAGGTCTTGCCTCTCCATATTGCGGTCATGATCTGCCCTCGTACGCCGTATGTAATATGGATGTTTTGTTTCTCACCGGTAAGGAGTAACATTACAAGTGGGCGTCCAGACATCTGTAGAGACGAGGACGCCACAGTGTGATTCTTGCTCTGAGCGGCTTGGGCTTTATGTTCTGCCTCCCACACGAGAAATCACTTCTGAGAGCCGCAGTCTAATTGCAAAGTAGTGATCAGCTTTCTTCTGCTCTAAGTATATGTTAACGCTGCGCTCAGTATGCACCGGGACGTATAGCAGGCATAATGCCTCTGTCCCGGGGCATCTACAAAAGGGTTCCCAAAATCCGCATGTCCTGCAGACCCCAGAGTTGACTATTTTGGAATAAGCAGATGTAGTTTGCAGCAGATCCTTCCTATTCTTAATGGTCGGCTCATCTGATTGCTAGATCTAATTCACAATCTGCAGAAGTAGCCATTGATCAGTTCTATCCTGCGCTCCCGTCCTCGGCGATGGCTTCCTCAGACACGGATGTGGCAGCCAGTGCCGTTAATCAATAACCCTGAAATCCATTCTATAGATCGCAGTCCAAACTCCAGCGCCGCGGCCTCAATATCTGCTGTGCTCGGTGCTGCCTAGAACTGTACACGGCATTATCACCACTTATCCCAGGCATTTGGCTACATTACTTCCTGATCTGCTGCAATGTTTGGTGGTTTTGGGGTTTTTCTTTTTTGTTCTCTCACTCACGAGAAATGAAAGTAGCAAAGTCCTAAACTCTTGTTGCAGCGCGGGCCGTTTCCAGTAAGTAAAGCCTTACCCAAAATTGTATTTCCTTTTTTTTTTTTTTTTTGAGAAAGAAAGTAAAAATGTCTCCGTCCTTCATGTAGCGCAGTGTCGTAATCTTAATGGGGTTGTCATTCACAAAAAGTTAGGGATATTTTGGCTTTCTTGTGAAATTTTCGGATGATCCTAAAATGCCCTCTAACCTTTTCAGGTGAACTTACTGTGACCTTCTATGAGCTTTTGGATGCTCATGTCCAACTGTTCAAAGTTTCAGGACTTTTTGCCCATTTTGCTCTTCTCTCAAACTTCACAACAGTTGTTTGATCCATGAATCACCCAATAAATATTGGTGTTCAGTTAGAGTTGGTATATAAACAGTCATGCCATCACATTTTGACATCAGGAGGTCAAGACAAGACCTAACAATGGATCAGGACAGCAAAAATGAAATCTCAGACTTTGCTGGGGAAGGAAATGCATGCAGTTTGGTGACCCAAAAAAGGCAGCGTGCGCATTAGACCTAAACAGGCCTGGACATTTGCTTGTGTGAGCAGGGGAACTTTGCGTGCCCTTCACGATTTTAAACTGTGGTCTCAGCTCTTCAGGTCATTGAACAGGTCCTCCCATGTAGTTCTGGGCTGATTCCTGACCTTTCTCAGAATCATCCTTATCCTAAGGCAAGATCCTGCATGGAGCTTCAGACAGATTGACAGTCATCTTGTTCCTTAAATTTTCTAGTAATTACGCCATCAGTTGTTGCCTTCTCACCAAGCTGCTTGCCTATTGTCCTGTAGCCCATCCCGACCTTGTGCAGGTCTAAAATTTTTGTCCCTGTTGTTCTTAGACAGCTCTTTGGTCTTCGGCACAGTGGAGAGGTTGGAGTGTGGTTGAGTGTGTGGACTGGTGTCTTTTATACAGGTAACAGGTTCAAACAGCTGCAATTAATACAGGTAATGAGTGCAGAATAGGAGCTTCTTAAGGCCTCTTTCATACGTACGTGCCTCCAGTACGTGTTTGGCAGTTTTCCCACGTACCGGAGACACGTACTCATGTAGACCTATGGATTCCTATGCTTTCGGACACACGTAAGTATTTTGGCACGGAACGTGTGTCCGTTCTGTACTTACGTGTGTCCGTGTGCTCCACACGCCAACATGTCCGTTTTATCTCCGGCATCATGGGTGTCACACGTAATGCACACGGACCACATGGATGTGTTCCGTGTGACATGCACTGGAGAAAAAACGTGTCTGTGTGAAAAAAAAACAAACCCCAAAACATTACTCCCCTTCTCCAGCCCAGACACACACAGAGAACACACGTGAGCCATAAACACGGCTCACGGAGAGCAAAAAGCACCTTTGACATGTCTGTAGAAAACGTGCGTGGTTTTCCACGGGCATGTGAAAGAGGCCTAAAGGGAACCTTTTAATATACACCCAGAGCCATGAGCAGTTCTGGGTGCATATTGCTAATCCCTGCCTAACTGTCCCAACGCTGGATTTCGGCTCAGTGCACATGACCCCGGAGGTTCGATCATGAACACTACTTTTGTTTGAAGCCAGGATGCGTACACCCGGCTTCATAGTGCACATGACCCAAACTCTGGGGTCTTGCGCGCTGAGCTGAAATCCAGCAACGGGCGGCGATGGCAGCGGAGAGGTGAGATCATCCTCTGACGTTGCACATTCATTAGAATGTTAGCATGCCCACAAGGACGGAATAACATGCTAATGGGAGCGACTGGCCGGGGAACTAACACCCTTGTAGCCAGTCCCAGGCCTCATTAGCATACGATAAAATATCTTTAGAAATACTTTTTTTTTTATAGATCTCTTTATCTATGCTAGTGTATACAGCGACTGTTGGGCAGGGATTATTAATGTACCCAGAACTGCTCATTGTCCTGGCTGCACATTGCACCTGACTGGTTCCTTTTAAAGAATGCAGGTCTGTGAGATCCTGAACTCTTGCTGGTTGGTAGGTGATCACATCCTATTTCATGCAATAAAATACATATGAATTTTTTTTTTTTTTTTAAATCAGTTAAACAATAAAAATTACAGACTTCTCCAATCTTTTTAGGTTGCGAAACTTGCAAAATCAGCAGTGTATCAAATACTTATTTTCCCCCAATGTGTAAATTTATTTTTTTTTCTATGCAAGTGTCCCAAAAACCTGACTCGTAAAATATCTATATTTTTATTCCTGCATGTGTGTGTGGATAGAGAAACTCACTCATTGCTTAAACCAGGCTTTTGTTAATTGTATTTTTTTTTTTTCTTTTTTTTTTATTTATTTGCACATTTTTGAAAAAGAAAAAAAAAAGGAGCGGGCATCATATGTCCTGTTTGTTGCAAGGTCGGCCCCCTTAATGATTCGTGGTCTGGGTTTCCTCTTGCTCGGTCTCCTACGTGTCTCACTTTGGTTTCCGTATTACACATGGTAAAATATCTGTTGTTGGGTTATCGGAGTGAGAGTATGTCCATTTTTACTTTGTTGACCTTCTTTTTTTTATCTCCAGTGCCCCATGTCTCCCCATTTCCCGGTGTGGCTGGGGCTGTAGGGGATTTCACAGGTGTGCATTACATTAGGATATAATGGGATTATTGACGCTGTCCCACAGTGGGTTTTCCTTTTTGGGACCTGTTGCTTCCAGCTGCAGGTTGAGGCTTTGTTACATGTGTTTGCCATAGGAACGTCTTCTTTAAGAAAGGATCTAAAATGTGTCTCCTGAGCAGAACCCGTGCCAGCGTGGTGACCAGACAAGGCCGGCTTCCAGTAAAGAGCCTGGTCGTTCTGTAGAAAGGGTCCTGGTAGAGATCGATATGTGCTCACAGTTGTAATAGGGGTGCGGGCTGACATTGGGTGGTGCGGTGGGCTGCCAGTCTATAAATGGCATTGTACTTTAAAGGGGGTCCTCCAGTATTTAAAAATTGGTGACCTGTCTGTAAGAGAGGCCATAAATAGTAA